>NW_028317943.1:15155000-15300000 GCF_062004578.1 Staurois parvus
AGATCTATCCTATTATTGATGGCAGCCCAGTGAAGCAGAGTAACATTCTCTTTGTCAGGCTGTCGCACATCATAGCCTGCTTCCACTAGCTCTCTGCAGCGCTCATAGATTCCATATCTAAAAAAGAGAAAATGAACAAAAACAATGACAAAGCACATAACTACTGCATAGTATATACACTTATTGCTTATAAGTTTACTGTAATGCCAAAAATTCAAGTACACTAAGGAGGGCACTTCTGTCCCGAAGAAGGACAAATGCAGAATCCTGTCTGTGCTTCAGTGGATAGCCACATCAGGGCTATCCTTCACATATCATATGATGTTTGGATGTAGCATAAATGAGGTAAAAGGATCATCATTTTACAATGCATAAAAATGGACCATTGCGGACTGGACATTTCAACATGACAAGTACTTCGAGAAGCTCACAGGTATTACTTGTTGCTCCAAGGTCAAAATGGTGCTTTATGCAAAAACATAAATGAAACAGACATTCAGTGTCAATGTTCTGGAGTTTGCATGTTCTCCCTGTGCCTGCGTGGGTTTCCTCCAGGTACTACGGTTTCCTCCCACACTCCACAGACATGCTGGTAGGTTAATTAGCTCCTGTCTAAATTGGCCCTAGTATATGAATGTAAGTTAGGAACCTTAGATTGTTCGCCCCTTGAGGGTTAGAGACTGATGTGAATGTACTATATATATATATATATATATATATATATATATATAGTGCTGTGTAAATTGACAGCGCTATAGAACTACTTGTAATAAATATACATAAACGAACAGTTTAAAGAGACACTAAAACTACAAACAAAAAACATAACCCTATCTTGAAGTAGAGCACAGGAGGACACAGGCAGAATATTCATAGACCATGGGTTATAGATGTGTACCTTCAGTTTAATGAAGACAGGCAAAACTTTAAAACCATCTCAAGATTTGAGCATGTGCTCTTACAAAATTAACTTTTTTCAGGGAGGAAGACTTTTGCCTAGTATGTATCCAAGACCAGACCCAAGTATTCCAGGTGAAGGTAAGGCTAGAGAGCAGATTTGTTGACATTGGTCACCCAGCGGATGGCCTGAAGCATCTGAATTGTCATGTGTACATTTTCTTATTGTTGCAGAAAGATAAAAACTCCTCTGAAGGAGGTCTTCAAGGTAGCCTGTGTCTTGGATGGTGTGAGTTCTGTGCAGGGCAACAGTGGTGCTAAGAGCTTGTTTACATGTGCATCAAACATGCTTTTTTTTTTTTAAAGCACTCTGAAAGCCAATCAAAGCCCTGGTCACTAAATAAAATGGTTAGCTTATAGTCCTGTTTACACATTGCTTTTGCCTTGCTTTGCTTAAAAAATTATACCCAGTGTCGCTTTCTTGGTGCTTCAAAGCGTCTCAGAAGCCTCCATAGAAGTCTATAACACTTTCAGCACATGCAGCTTTTGAGAAGCTTTTAATCAGCTTTACTTTCAATTTTGTTTTGGAGGTATTGCAAGTATGAGATATCCCCGGGGGGCACTAGGAAACCAAAAAGCAAACCTTTCCATCCAGATTTAAAGCAAATAGAGCCACTGATGGAATTTTACCCACTTCCCAACCTAACTATTGTAAAATAACAGCCGGACAGGACTTCAGTCATTCCGGTTGGATGCAATATGAAGCCCTCCTGGAAAGCACATTGCGTGAGGCCGCGCTGCAATGCGATTTCTCACCTGCTCTGTCCACTGGACACAGCCAATGACAGATAACTGTACCGTGCCGCTGCCAGTACCATGTGTTCGCTGTGACTAATCACAGCAGGGTACATAATTGTAACCAATGAATGGTTTTGATTCATGCCATTCATTGTGTACAATTGTGTTGCTAGCTGTGATTGGTCATAGTGATCACATGGGACTGACGTGGCCAATCATAGCCCATCTGTACCATGCAATTAACTGTGGCCAATTAAAGTTAATCACAACAATACACACTGAATGAATAAATTTAATTCAGTAAAAAAGGTTGCTTATACCAGTGAAATACACTGGTATAAGCAATCATGTGTAAAAAAAAAAAAAAAAATCCTGATCACTACGGTAACAATATATTGCTCTGTTCATAGTGTGTTTAAAAAAAAAAAAAAAAAAAAGAGAAAAGAAAATTTTTTCTTTTTTTAAAAAACAGAAAATAAATTTTAACCACTGGGGGTTGGCGTTTGCCTGCCCAATCCCAGGTGCTTGCCCTGGACGTTTAGGACAGCCATGAATGCCAATGTTCAGTTGTCATTTGGTGGGTCCAGCTATTCATGCTGACAGTGGCTTTCACATAGCTGCTCTGCTTTCCATTCTGCACGGTCTTGTCTACCCCCTCCATGTCCAAACTGCACTTTTTTAAGCCTAAATATAAGTCCTCATGCACACATGATATTTATACAGCTGCTGCTTTTGACGTTTTTTCTACAGCCAGTCAACTCCCCAGCATGTTATCCTATGTGTCCATGCACACAGACTGGAATCAGTGTTTTTTGGCAGGGGCATTTTCTCGCTGGAAATAGACCCAGAACTAGTGGGTTTCTAGAGGAGTTTTTTAGCTGTAAAAACGCTCTAATGCTGAAAAACATGGTAAAATGCGGCAAACTGGAATTTTTGGACATTTTTTTAAGCAAAAAATCCACTAATACCCACAAGCGCAAAAAACGCCACTAAACACTAATGCAAAAATGCTAAAAAAAGCTGGAAAACTCATGTTTTTAACGTGACTTTACACAGCTAACGTTACCAGCATTATTAAAACGCCCCGTGTGCATGGAGCCTAAGTGTGGATATTTGTCTTAATAAAATGTAAATTATTTTACCAACTCCTGCGCCTTTGGATACTTTGTTTCTCCTGCACGTTGCTTTGGATCTCTCACCACTGAGGAGCTGCAGAGTTCATCATTCCTCCTATCCCCATATGGGTGCATTCATCCACCCATCGATCTGTCTACTTCAACCTCTTCTGCTGAAATACCACACTATAGATTTCATCATGGACCCCTGCTCTGAATCCAACCAATCCATTCCAATACACCGCTGCAGTGGGAATGGCTTAATTCCACAGGATTCTTCATATGGATGCATGTTCCGTGAGCCATATATTAATAATTTATAGTTAGTCATTGTATTTTATGAACTCTCAACATTCACCAGACTGAGTGCTGTATATGTGGCAGTTGAAATCAGGAGTTGAAATCAGGAGTGCCCCAGTCATCAGAGACTGCACACTCTGTGTTTCGTAGGTCTATTTGGTAATTTGGTGATGAACAATGCCTTTTCCAGCATGATGGAGCACCTTGCCATAAGGCAAAAGTGATAGGTAGCTTGAGGAACAAAACATAGAAATTTTGGGTCCATGGCCAGGAAACTCCCCAGACCTTAATCCCATTGAGAACTTGTGGTCAATCCTCAAGAGGCGGTTGAGCAACTGAGAAAAAAAAAAAACAACCCGCAAATTGTTACAAACTCCAAGCACTGATTATGCAAGAATGGGCTGCCACCAGTCAGGAAGTGGCTCAGAAGTTGATTGGCAGCATGCCAGGGTAAATTGCAGAGATCTTGAAAAGAAGGGTCAACACTGCAAAAATTGACTCTGCATACACAATGTAATGGTCAATAAAAGCCTTCAACACTTATGAAATGCTTATAATTATACTTCAGTATACCATGGTAACATCTGACAAAAAGATCTAAAAAAAAAAACTGAAGCAGCAGACTTTGTGAAATTAATATTTGTATCATTCTCAAAACTTTTGGCCAGGGCTGTATTAATTTTCTGCCTGTATCCTGTACTGTATGATTAAGATAAGAAAATTCTATTCAAATAATGTATTCTTAACTCAAAAAAAAAAAAAAAAAAAAAAAAAAGGACCTTCTGTTGCTCTCAGCTTTCAACCTCCAAATGCCTGCTTTTTTTTTGTTGCTGACCTCAGACTGTTACAGGGTAGCCATGTTCCTTCACCATTGTCCCACTTTATGCAGGAACATTTCCATTCTTCTCTTGCTCACTCCCGATATGCACTATGAACTATGGAATTGGTAGTGTGCATAGAGCTGTGAACATGACTGCAACTAATGTGCATTGCTCATTCCACATGAAAGAAGAGGAAAAGGCAAGGTTTGGGAGCTCATGAAGGAGGTTACAAGGTGGCAAAAAAACAACAAAAACAAAAAAACCAAAAAAAAAAAAAAAAAAACAGTAAGAAATGATTTAGTGAAAAACAAACTAAAAGAGTACCAAGTAATGGATGTGTATGGATTATTTTTGCAAACATAAATATACTTTAGTGTCACTGATGCCTTAAAGGCTAAGTTTATATTTTTGAGAATGAGTCACATTACACTCATATTTAGGTTTTAACATGAAGCATGATTAGAGTCTGCAGCCCCCCACTGTCAAACAGTGACCCCTACTTACAGAAGCAGGGGGGTGCTTCTCTCTCCTGGCTCTGGTCACATTTGAAATCAGCCTGTCTCTAGCTGCACAGCCAGGTCACTCATTCACAGGAACTCGTAGTTCTCAATGGAGGGTGGCAAGGTCACCGCACTTGTAGTCAACTGACGTACAGGCCAGAGGTTGCAGAATGTTTGCATAAGCCAGAGCACTGCATCCGCGATCCACTGATCATGCCTGAAATGCTTTCCACACTCGTATGAAAAATAAAAAAATTTAACATGGGTGCATTTATTATTTTTTTTCTAAGAGGTAGACTTGCCCTTAAAATATTTCAAATTCTATTCAGACTTGTTATGTTCCTGTTTCAATGAGTCTTAATTAAACGTTTGCAGAATTATACAATAGTAAACACATGTATCAAACATTTAAACTGTGTATCAACAAATGTTTCAAACATACAAGTGATCCCCTTCGGGCTCTTTCACACAACCGCTCAGCCCCGGGCAGCATGGAAAGCAGTGTTTTACTGTACTAGCACGGAGGTGCTCTTGGAAAGTACATAACTGAATAGATAACTGCATCGGCTGTACGGACCCAACTGCACAGCAGTCTTTGACAAGTGTACAGAATCAGATGCACATCCATGTCCCTTCAGTTATATGGGCCGCCTGCATGAAGCTCAAACACTTGTACGGAAAAATACACAAGAAGCTCTTGATGCTGTAAACAGCTGAGCATCTTGGTGAATTAACTCAAATTCCATCACAATACAGGTTATAAAAGATTAACTCATAGATGTACGACCTAAAGCAAGGTAAGTGGATGGTGCACGACAATGTAGAATAGCAAAAGACCTTAGAGAAGGAAGATGTTTTGTTTAAAAGGTGAACTTATCCTTTAATAGCTCAAGCTTCAATATCCAATAGTGGCAATTGTCAGTTAGACAACATTAGGATTGACTTTACAAAGAGATTTAGTAATCACAAGCAACTGAAAATGAAAAGAACTACAGTTTAAAAATCTATGGTACAACAAAGCAGGTCCATACATATTTTAGAAAATTACCCAAGCTGCCATCATAGATCATGACGTGTAATTTGCTATTTCCTTTCATCTTTTCTGATCACAACCTTAACCTCAGAGGATATCAAACATCATGCTTTAGAACAGCACGTGATTAAAGCATTCAATTAAATGACCCCCCCTCCCCATTGCTTACCTTATTCTTATAAAGGGGGGGAAATATGAATTGATATTTACAGTATGCAAACAAAAGAAAAAGATGGTTAGCAAGTAAATTATAAAAAAAAAAAATGTATCCTTTTCGTGTCTAAGGTGATTTTACGAATGAAGAAGCGTAGCACAATGTTCTGTTCACCTAATGCGCTTTAAAACTGGAAATAGCTGTACACAGCATTATTTCTGCATTCAAGGGCATACAGGTTATTAGAAATGACAAAAAGCTTTGAAGACCAAGCTGGCAACAGCAGAGTAATACAACCCTATATTGCTTTTACTCTTTACAACAGATACTGGTCAATAAAGAAAAAAAAAAAAAAAAATGTTTAGTTTCGTGGGAAAAAAAAAATTTATATACATACACACACTTTTCTTTTGCCATTTTTAAAAACACTTTTTTTTATTAGTAGAGCTATTCTACGCACACGCACACAAAATTAAAGGTCCCAGGTTGTAGCATTGAACAATACCTTATAAGAAAAACAAGCATGCAAAAGTGTTTTCAAAAACAGCAAATTAAAAAAAAACAAAAAAATTTGCAAACACACTTTTTTTGGTGTTTTTTTTTCTAATACAGTATTGTGGAATGTTGCAACACTTGGATCTGTTTTACATGGTATATATCATGGCTGAATAGGGCAGTTTGGTTGCACAGCACTGGTGATATAGAATCTACAAGTAAACCTTTATTATAGGATGCTTCCATGGCACAATGTTTTAAGACCATGTTGGACTTTCTATTAAGACATCACAGCACTGTCTGCTCACTTGTTCACAGCTTCTGTTTAATTCTAATCCCACAGGCGTCCATATCTTTTGGCAGAAAGGGAGGGGATGGATTTCTAGGGCAAACCAGTACCTTTTTCTTGGTGAAGAGACAGAGTAGAGTCAACCACCACCTGCTTGACTTGAACATAAAGAAAAACACACACAAAAATATTATCCACTAAAGACTTACTGTGTGGCTTTAACGATATCCCATGTACTGTAATCATCTATGTGACTTTTCCGACCAATGGATTCACTGCTATATCCATGATTATAATGACCCTGAGACTTTATTTCCTGTTAAAAAAAAATAAATATTCATTATTATATCAATTAACTCAAATGAGCAAAGCACAGTACAAGAAGCATGAGAAAATAAAAAAGGGAAGGACAGAAACTTGTATAGGGTCTGCAAAGGAATGACACAAACTCCCCCTCTACAGCATGTCATAAGAGGAGCTGTTATACATACATTAAACAAGTTACAACACGTAAGGAAGAGCTCAATCTGGTCCATATTACCAATGTGCCAGCCCTGCTATTCACTTGCCATCAATCACAAAAAGGACAGTTAACATGTTAACCCCCAAATGGAAGTGAAGCTACAAGCCAGGAGCACATTGCTTCTTTTTAGCTGCCACCACAGCATCCACTTTTTCACAAGAGGGGGCTTACTAGTTATCAGAACAAAAACGATGGCATGTTATAAAAACAACAATTTCGCAAAAAAATAATAATAAATAAAAAAAAATAAGATTAAAAATACATTTTCATTTATTTGAATTTTAATAAAAATAAAATCACACATACATACATACATATATATATATATATATATATATATATATATATATATACATATACACATACATACATACACACACACACAATCTATATTGTGTTTTCATGTTATTATATTGTGTTTTAAGGTTATTAAAAACAACCTTTTTAATCTGCTGTAAAATTCAATGCAATATAACAACCTGGATTCCTTCTAAACACAGCTGGTGTACAGAATGCTTCCAGACATGTTATTTTCTGCTTGTGTGATTGGCTTGCTCATTTTCCTGGAAGTCTGTACTAAGATACAAGTACAATTTTAGGCATGCTCTGCAAAATGAATTATATTTTATTGAGATATCCCCGAAGGGTTAATTACTTCTAAAAGGATGCAGTTCCTGCAACTTTCCTCAGAACACAGAGCATAAGTTGATTATACTGGACACAAGACACCCATTCAGGAATCAGTATCCCAAAAAAATAGTTGAACATACAGAGGTTGATTTACTAAAGGCTAACAGACTGTGCACTTTGCAAGTGCATGCACACTCTACTAAGGGGTATGGACATTTTTGAAAAAACTACTTGTCCAGGGACTAAATCAGTGCCCCAATCTAGTTGTCCCTCATGGCAATCTATTTTTGTTTTTTCAATCACACAGGGGATAAAAAGTCCCCGTGTGATGATTTTTGGTGACAAGTTCTCTTTTTTGAGACATCCAGTCTCTAAAAGACCCTACATGTCTCCCCTGTGCTGCACTGAATGTAATGCAGTGCACATCGCACTGCATTACATGTTTCCCCAGCTTCCATGGCCGGAAATCTGTCAATGGGGATACTGAAGTGACGTCACATCACTTCTGGGTCAGGACAAGAAGGGGAGGGGAGCGGATGTGTCTGCTCTCCTCCCTCCCCTATACCCGCCGGCACCCACTGACTGGTCTGGGCCCGCAGATGGGCAAGCGTAGCCTGGGAGACAAAGCGGGTGGGGGGAGGGGGGGGCACGGAGGCTGGCAATATAGTGGGCCATGTGGAAGCAATTGGGTGGCAGCGCTGCTGCCTGGATGCTTCCACCAGACAAGTGAGCCTTGCTCCTTGCCCACAGCAAGGCTAAGGGTAAAAAAAACAAAAACAAAAAAAAACGACCTGCCTGGCGTCTGGAACATCCGGGCATCAGGTGATATGAATTGAACATCCCTGTAAGCTCTGGAGCAACTGAATTTGCAAAGGAGATGAAGCTTCACTTTGCAAAGAATAATGAATCCAGGGATGAACAATTTATATTGCCTGACGCCCAGGGTATGCAGTTTCAAGAGCCAAGCAGGAGGGTTTTTTTTTTTTTTTCAATATATAACCCTGCTGCAGGTAAACAGCCTCTTTAGCCTATGTTAATACACATGTAATGAAATCGCAATGCAATTCCAGTGTTTGTGCAATTTCAATACAGGTGCCAATTTAAACGGAATGGTAGTACAATACAGCTGCAAAAGCACAGCTTATAGATAGGCAATGGGAAGAAATAAGATACACTCAAAATAAGTTTTAGTCATTTCATTATCTAATAAAAATGTAGGCTTATTATAAGACGGCACTGCATCTCCAGAACTACTTGTTCTAGTGGCCCTTACAGAAAACTAATACCATTCATGGAGGTTCTTTTGTTGGGAGTTCAAGCAGAAAGATCAACAGCACTGCCCATGTAAAGCTGGCCATATGTGGATCAAAATTCAGCCGGATCAGCAGGGACCGGGCGATTTTCGGTCCATGTGTGGTCACTGCAGTTGAAAAAAAGTTAATCTACTGATCAACTTCTGTTCAATCACCCTGTCAGATAAAATCTGCTTGATCAGCTACTGCGTCCAACGGCTGCAGCGATGATCTGCGTATTCAGAAAGAGGGAAAAAGTCTCTCCGCTGTCAGAATACAATAGCACAGCAGGGAGAATTCCCCATCTACCTCAAATGTGTGGACTGAGGGGGGATCAGTTTACTATTTTTTTTTTCAGCCCACTGAATGGCCAAATCTGAACCATGTATGGCCAGCTTTGGTGCCCAGACTCCTTGGAGTGTATTTATAAAAAGGTCTGCATAACTATTGCATTACTGTTCGTCTAGCAATATTGTTGGTACATTTATTCCATGTTAAAGGGGCAAAATCTAGTGTTCTCCTATCAGCGGACTGTTACTCATAATTATATAATTTTTATATATATATATATATATATATATATATATATATATATATATATACACACACACACACACACACACATATATATACACATATATATACACATATATACACACACCCATCCACTAGATGGGGATAAAGATCATAGGGAATACTTTTTCCCTATGATCTTCAACTCCATCTAGTGGCCATAAAGCAGTATTTTTTTGTACAACAGCATACCACCTAATCTGCAGACAACATTTTTCCTGGAGAAACAGCTGTGCAGACTTTTTTTTTTTTTTTTTTTTTTTAGAAAAATACCCCCTTTTGTGCATGCATTTTTAAATCGCTGTCCTCAGCTCACCAGCAGCACAGGGTCCAAATTGAGTTTCTTTACAAGGGTAGCCAAGGAAAAGGATTTTGGACCACATTGACAATGGCTTAGATGAGCCAAGGACAATGTGGTCCACCAATTCACAGGAGAACAATAAAATTAGGATGTTTTTATTCATGGTCAGCTTTCCTAATTTATGTACATGGAATGTGCACTTTGTATAAACGTAGACCTCGATTTGTTGGTCACAATATGAACCAAGTATTTTTTCCTTTAAAACTAGGAAGCAAAACATATTTCAGAGGGGGGAAAAAAAAAAAAAAAAAAAAAAGGAGAAACAGATGAACAGTTATAGGTTGTTGGCACAAACCTGATTAGAGAGGAAATAAAATAAAGAGCAGGCTTACAGAAAAAGCATTAGCCTGAGCTATGCCTTCAGAATGTGGGTCACTTTGATTTGATACGAGTGATCCGATTCATTCAGCTTTTATTTGCGTGGATGTGCCAGTAACACGGGACTATATTGTATGCACCGTGTCACAGCAACAAAATGCAGGCTCACTCCTAATATTATGCAGAACACACAGGAGTTTAAAGGGGAACTCCAGGCAAAACAAATTCAGAAAGGAAATTGTAACTAAAAGGAAGGCAACTTTTAGCTTTTCCTTCTGAAGACATGGTTTAGAAGCAAATGTTATATATAATAAAATGTTCATGCATCCAGAAATTTGCTGGGGAGATATAACCCCACTTGTCTTGCAGCCAACATTTTCCAGACAGGAAGTGGTAGAGAACTCTCCAGCAGTAATAAATAGAAAACAAATGTTTAGCTTTGGTAGAACATTGGTCAATATTTTTTTTTTTCGGCCTGGGGAAACCATTGTCAGCAGGACAGGATACGAGGTTACATCAGTCTAATAGAGCTCCAGATAACTGTAAAAACTCGACAGCAGCTCTAATGTGTCACCACTCTATTCTAAACTAAATACGCCCATGTTGCAATATGCCTTAAAGTGTTACTAAACCCACATCAGTAAAATCAGTCTGTATATGCAGTAAAGCATGCTTGTTATACACATTGTGGAACCTAAGGGGTTAATCATCTGCACTGTGTAAAAAGGCTGTTTGGTCCGGTCTTCTCTGATCCTCCCCTTCTTCCACAGTTTCCAACCCAGCTGCTGATAGAACAGAGCCTTGGGGGTAAGCTGCACATGCTCAGTTTGGTGTGTACTGCTAGAGAGTTATTTTCTTGGGAGAGTGCATGTGGTCAGCACAGGGCCAAACAGTGCCGTCCAGACAGAGGGTCAGGGGTCCTGCAGCCTCAGTTTTCTACAAGCTTTAACTAGCGCTCTGCTGGACACTGATAGAAGTCACAAGACTGCTCTAACTGCTGATGAGAAAAAGGTTTTTTGCCGTTTAGATTTACTAAAATAATTACACTTCCATGTTCTGTGTACTGTGGGAGACCAGATTTAGTAACACATTAAAGACCTAGTACTGTGAGATTCAATTTTGAACACCGAGGGGGCAATTTATAAATACATTTGCCTAGCTATTCGTCCAGAAAACCTGCATGCAAATTCATTCTGTATGAACTAGCTGTTGTGAGAATGGGCACAATCAAATGTTCAAAGTGATTTCCGCTTCTGATTGAATGCTCTTCAAATATTGTTGGTAGGTTCATTCAGAGTGAATTGGGAAAATACTGCATGATGGCCACTAAGTCCTGGTTCACAATTGCCCAGGCACAGCAGCCATTCATTTGAGAAAAAAAAAAAAGTGCATGCATGCATCCTTTTGACTATGCGATTTCCTGCGCCTGCAAACACACTGCAGGCTGAGATGAGTGAGGGTGCCATTCAGATGACAGCAGTGCTATTTGGCTGCGGGTGCAGGAACAGATGCAATTCCTGCACTGGCAACTAGCCCACACAATGTGAAGTGAACCAGGGCTAAAAGGAGCTAAGCACTATTGGAAATAAATACATTTTAGTAAGAGATACAATGTAACATTTCTAAAGCACTCTGGAGGGAATTAGCACATAATTGGGTATAACGTAGTAGAAACAGTTCCATTATTTGCCAATTCTCTAAGAACTACTACATTGTATCTCTTCTTACTAAGATGTATTTATTTCAGTGTAGTGGACATAATGTGGTATTTTTTAGATTGATTTACTTTATGTTAGTTCATAATTAAATTGGGAAAATACCATATTATGGCCAGTAGAGGTGCTAAGGATCGTAGGAAATAAATACATCTTAAAGATGGAATAAAATAAGAAATTATATTAGTAACCATTCTAGAGAACTCTGGAGGAAATCGGCAAATAAATGGGGTATCCACAGTAGCAACAGTTTTAATTTGCCAGGTCCCTGCAACATTCTCTAAAATGGCCTTTCTTCTTTCTAGGATGAAATTATTTCCCAAGATCATCAGCGCCATCTAATGGCCAAAGTGGATAGAGTGGAGACGGATTAGAACACCAAAACCTGTAGGGGGGAGTGGCCTGAACATGGCACTGGGAGACTGCTAACGCAGGACCTCCCAATACCCGCAATGAGGAGATAACCTGGGGCCTGATCTGCCTTCATCTCACCCTGCATCCTACCTGATCCTGTGGATGGTGCCGGCCGGTGTTGCGGTGTCCCTGCGGTGTCAGTCGTGAGGAGGAGGAGGGTGCCAGCAATCTCTGGTGGAATGACCAGCGGTCTGAGGCTGGGATCCTGGAGCTCCTGGATGCGGGTGGCGCCAAGAGAGAGAGGCTGAGGAAGTGCCTGAACAGGGAAGGTCCCCTGGAGTGAAGGTCCATGAGCTGAGGCATTAAAAGCTGGCTGAACATTCCAGCGGCCGAAGAAGGGGGACACCACAAGAGATCCAGAGGCCAGGAAAAAACCCCAGGACTCCAGGATACAGGACTTTCTGGGCTCCCACCCAGACCCCTGCTCAGGTGATCCTGAAAATGGGAGTACGAGACTCCGACTGGGATAGAGGAACGTATAAAGACAAACGGTTCCAGAAGCCCAGGATAGGTGGGTGAGGGTGAGTTGCTGTGGGCAAGTCGTTATTTCTTCTGATGCAACTGTATACCTGAGCTGTAGGGCTGGACAGTTAGAAGACAAAGGAGCTGGGGTATCTCAGGACCGTGAGATGAATCGATAAACAATAATAGTATAAAAGATCAAAATGTCTCTGAACAGCAGGGAGTAATATCACAAATTCCTACAAAAATAGAGATGGTAGAAATGTTTGCAAAACTGGAACTATGAAAAAAGAAATGGCAGTGATTCATAAAGATCTTGGACAAGTGTTAACAAGGATAGAAGAAGTGGAGGAGAGAATGGAGATACAAGCTCAGCAGATATATAATCTGTAAATGCAGTTGGAGGAGATGCGAAGGGAACAGAGGAAATTGTCTTTTAAATTGGAGGATCTATAAAATAGAGAGAAGAAATAACTTAAGGATCAGGGGTCTCCCAGAGGATTCACATGAGGAGGATCTATGGGGAAAAATAAAGAAGGTGTTTAACCCATTGACAGGCAGATCAGCCACAGACCCTCTGAAGATTGAGAGAATATACAGAATAAGATGCCCGCCAGGAGTAACATCAGACACCCCTAAAGACATGATTGTCCAAGTCAACCATTATGAGGACAGAGAAAGAATATGGAAAAAAAAACTGTGAGAGACTCCAGAAATGAAATTCGGAGAAACTAAATTACATGTCTTTGCAGACACTGCCATGGAGACTAACTAGAAGACCCATGAGACCCTTATTGGACCAGATGAGGGAAAAGGGAATTCATTATAATTGGGGATTTCCAGCATGTCTGATCGGGTGGAAAGATGGAGAATCAGCAAAGCTAAGGTTCCTAGAAGAGCTTAGTGACTTTTGTGAAAACTTTGAACTGCAGAATATGGGAATTGTGGGGTGGTCGGAGGGGTCAAATGAAAGTGAAAGTGTAAGGTCAAAAAAAGAGAAGTGGAAGCCAGTGAGCAAAAAAAAAAGATGATAGTTAGAATTGGGGGGAGGGGTGGGGGTCAGTGGGAGAGGCAAAGAAGGACAGAGGGCTCTGGGAGGTGAACTATGGTCTTCCTCCCCCCTCCCCCCTTGTTTTTTTCTCTTCTTTATCCCTTTCAACCTCAACCCCTCGTGTTCCCCAGTAGGTCTTCAGGTAACATAGGCAGAGATGGCAGGGCGTCGGGAAGCCAAACGGGATATTAAATACTTAAACCCCATGTTGAGAGCTGGGGGCAGGAGTAGGCGTCTATGTTCAGAGTGTTAACCCAAATTAGGAATCATCAGTGCGGGAATACCACATCAGATTCCAGGGCAATGTATAGGCCAGGGGGTTCTTAGTAATTTAGGTAAGGGTTGGGTGGGGGGGATGGGAGGGGAGAAGGGCAGTAGTGGGATGGAAGGAATGGGGGTGGGGCAAAAGGAAGGTTCATGAGATGGATAGTCTATACCATTTTCCCTCCGAACAAGAAAGAGAACAGAAATTCATCAACTCTCCACAGATGTTGTGTTTTTACACTCTAATAAAACCTGTCTGTGCCCACAATAAGGAGGTTCTCCCTCTATTTGTGAGTAGTTGTAACCAGAGCAAGAATAGACAGGAAAACTTCCATGGGGACACTCGTTCTGGTGAAAACCAAGGATTCCCTTAATTTGGTGGGATTTCCTCTGACTTTCTGTTAATTTTTTCCCTACTTAACTTTTCTGACTGTTTTTCACTAGTTTTGCATTTAGCTAGGGTCAGTGTCACTATGGGTAGCATGAGGCAACACCTGGACCCTACAGAGGTTGCACAGGCAGTCCAACTCCTCCAAGATGGCACATCAGTATGGTTTGCTGTGTCTCCCAGCACAGTCTCAAGAGCATGGGGGAGAATCCAGGAGGCAGGCAATTACTCTAGGAGAGCTGGACAGGGCCATAGAAATTCCTTAACCCATCAGCAGGACTGGTATCTGCTCCTTTGTGCAGGGGGGGGAACAGGATGAGCACTGCCAGAGTCCTACAAAATGACCGCCAGCAGGCCACTCGTGTGAATGTTTCTGGCCAAACAACCAGAAACAGATTTCAGGGGGGTGGCCTGAGGGCCCGACATCCTCTAGTGGGCCCTGTACTCACTGCTCAGCGCCATAGAGCTCAATTGGCATTTGCCACTGAACACCAGAATTGTCAGGTCTGCTACTGGCACCCTGTGCTTTTAACAGACGAGAGCAGGTTCACCCTGAGCACATGTGACAGACATGAAAGGGTCTGGAGAAGCTGTGGAGAACATTATGTTCCTGGTAACAACATTCAGCATGACCGTTTTGGTGGTGGGTTAGCGATAGTCTGGGGAGGGAGGGATATATATATATATATATATATATATATATATATATATATGGAGGGATTCACAGACCTCTACAGGCTAGACAATGGCACCCTGACTGCCATTAAGAATCGGGATGAAATCCTTGGACCCATTGTCAGACCCTACGCTGGTGCGTCCTGGGTTCCTCCTGGTGCACGACAATGCCCGGCCTCATGTGACAAGAATATGCAGGCAGTTCTTGGAGGATGAAGGAATTGATACCATTGAATGGTCCCCACACTCGCCTGACCTAAATCCAATAGAACACCTCTGGGATATCATGTTTTGGTCCATTAAACGCCGCCAGGTTGCAGCTCAGACTATCCAGGAGCTCAGTGATGCCCTGGTCCATATCTGGGAGGAAATACCCCAAGACACCATCCGTCGTCTCATTAAGAGCATGCCCCAACGTTGTCAGGCATGCATACAAGCACTTGGGGGCCATACAACCTAATAAGTACCATTTTGAGTGGCTGCAATGAAATATCAGCAAAATGAACTAGCCTGCTGCATCATTTTTTCACTTTGATTTTCGGGGTGTCTTTGAATTCAGTCCTCTGTAGGTTGATCATTTTCATCAAACGATGGGACATCCTTACGTTTTTAACACATTCCCCAGTCCATATCAGTATAGATATCCAGCATGTAATTTTTCCCCATTGAGATCTGAGGTGTTTTCAAAGTGTTCCTTTAATGTTTTTGAGCAATGTACATCTTAAAGGTGAAATAAAAGAAATTCAAGGTAACCATTCTAGAGAACTCTGGAGGAAATTGGCAAATAAATGGGGAACCTACAGTAGCAACATTTACATTAATTTTCCAATTCCCTCCAACATTCTCTAAAATCGTTACATTGTCTTTCTTCTTTCTAAAATGAAATTATTTCCCAAGATCATCAGCGCCATCGAATAGCCAAAATGGATATAGAGTGGAGAGGAATTCGAACACCACAACCTGTCTGTGCCCACAAGAAGGTTCTCCCTCTATTTGTGTGTAGTTGTAACCAGAACAAGAATAGAGAGGAAAACTTCTAATGGGGACTCTCGTTCTGGTGAAAACCAGATGGTGGGATTTCCTCTGACTTTCCGTTTTGACTATGGCGCAGCAAATGAAGGGAAACCTACTCAATGGGGGTCATAAGCTTTTGCTTATTCCACCTCATACTCAGTTTGCCTTACCCAGGTTAGCAACAGGTTTATGGTACACAGTGCTGGAAAAATACAACATACACACAAAATATATAGAAATGTCCAAAAGTGTATCAGGCTGCTAAAGCCCTGCATTGTGGTGAGTGGTCAGGGAGGACATGCATCTGTAATCAATACTAGTTTTTTTTTTTCTAGAAATGGTTTCAGTGTTTGGGGGTGGGGGTACCTTATGGCCCTTGCTGTACAGCACAGATGTTGGTATTGATTTTAAGTAAACCTGTACTAACAACTATAACAAAGAAGACATCTGCCCCTTGAATCCACATACATTGCTGGTTCAGACAGCATCTACAAAAGAGATCAACAGCAAAAACCAATCACAAGTGTTCAACCACTGTGGGGGAGATTTACTAAAACTGATGCCCTCAGAATCTGGTGCAGCTGTGCTTGATAGCCAATCAGCTTCTAACTTCAGCTTGTTCTAGTAAGCTTTGACAATAAAAACTGGAAGCTGATTGGTTTCTATACAGAGCTGCACCAGATTTTGCACCATGCAGTTTTAGTATATAACCCTGTGTGCACACACAAAACAAATCAGTAAATATGTGGCCTGCACACCATGGATCCATAACCAATACGCCAAACACAGGTCACAGAATTTTGCAGCTCCATCCTATGCTTGGACCTACAAATGATGTCAACCGAGCATGCTTATTCTGGTATCATTTAGGGTCCATTCACATCACATGCATTGGAGTGCACTGGGCACTGCTGACCCACAGTACACCACTCTTATCATTTAAAGTGTTACTAAACCCACAACAGTAAAATCAGTCTGTATATGTAGTAAAGCATGCTTGTTATACTCACTGTGGAACCTAAGGGGTTAATCCTCTACATTATGCAAAAAGGCCTGTCTTCTCTGATCCTCCTCTTGTTGAAATGACCACTTGATACAGACTGAATCTGTAGTCACATGCACAGTGTATTGCTAGAGAGGTTTTTTTTTTCCTCTTGGGAGAGTGTATGTGATCAGCACAGGGCCAATAAGCACTGCCCAGACAGAGGTCAGGGGTTTTGCATCCTCCTAGAACAGAAAGAAAACTCCTCCTACAAGCTTTATCTAGTGCTCTGCTGAAGTCACAAGACTGCTCTAACTGCTGATGAGAAAAGATATTTAGCAGTTTATATTTAATAAAATAATTGCATTTCTATGTTGTGTGTACTGTGGGAGACCACATAGAGTGAACAAGGTCCTGGGTTTAGTACCACTTTAACCACCTTCCGCCCGCCCTATAGTACAATGACGGGCGCAAGGTGGTTCTCTCATTCTGCTAGGATGTCATATGACGTCCTACCATTCTCACTGCGCATGCGCGGCTCAGGGAGTGCGCAGCGCGGCGATCGCCGATGCGCTGTGTCCCTCGGACACAGCGGATCACAGAAACAGCTGAAGATGTCGGCTCAATCATGTGATCAGCTGTGTCCAATCACAGCTGATCACATGTAAACACGGAAATGCTGGTTATCGGCATTTCTCTCCTCTCGAGCTGTCAGCGTGAGAGGAGAGGAGAGCTGGTAATCGGCTTTCCGCGGAGGGGACATGTACACTGATCATCAGGCCACTGATGATCAGTGTGCCCTGATGATCAGTGTGGCCCCAGAAGTGCCACCTGTCAGTGCTCATCAATACCACGTGCCAGTGCCAATCAGTGCCACGTGCCAGTGCCCATCAGTACCACATCAATGCCACATATCAGTGCATACCAGTGCACATCATTGCCACATATCAGTGCCCATCTGAGCTGCCTTTCAATGTCACCCATCAGTGCCAGTCAGTGCCACCAGTCAGTGTCGCCTAACAGTGCCCGACAGTGCCGCCTAACAGTGCCATGTATCAGTGCCGCCTAACAGTGCCCATCAGTGATGCCTGTCAATGCCCATCAGTGCAACCTACCAGTGCCTCCTCATCAGTGCCACCTATCAGTGCCCATCACTGCAGCCTATCAGTGCCCATCACTGCAGCCTCATTAGCGCACATCAGTGAAGGAGAAAAATCACTTATTTACAAAATTGTATAACAAAAACTAAGAAAAAACTTTTTTTTTTCAAAATTTTCATTGGTTTTTGGTTTGTTTAAGAAAAAATTAGAATCCCAGAGGTGATTAAATACCACCAAAAGAAAGCTCTGTCTCAAAAAAATGATAAAAATTTCATATGGGTACAGTGTTGCATGACTGCGCAATTGTCAAAGTGTGACAGCGCTGAAAGCTGGAAATTGGCCTGGGCAGGAAGGGGGTATAAGTGCCCTGTAGGCAAGTGGTTAAACACAAACATGACTGAAACGAGCAATAAATCGACCTAGAGGTTTCTTTAGTTCTAAATGTCTTAGCAAAGAAACCTAACACTTATAAGATCATTTCATGGCTGTATTTACATGTATGTGGTTATATGCAAAAGAGCATTGGCATTGAGCTAGGTGCACACGAACATCAGTATTTACGCATGTAAAAACTTGTACAGCCATGCACGTCTATGCCCATCTGTACAGGTCACCTGTAGCTCCCCAGACATATGAAAACACAGTTTAAAGCTGCCCATAAATGGATCAGTTTTTTTATTTTCCTTTTCTGATCAGTCCAAACTGAACAGATTCCTCCCTTCCACACAAACAAGGTTGATGGATGAATCATCCCCACTATGCTATTGTAAGTGACAGTGGGCTAACGCTCACTGTTTGCTGACGTCACTCAACCGGCCCAGACTCTGGAGAGACCCCCACTTTAAAGTGTTACTAAACCCAGGACCCTGCATTCACTATATCTGGTCTCCCACAGTACACATAACATGGAAATGCAATTATTTTATTAAATATAAACTGCTAAATACCCTTTCTCATCAGCAGCTAGACCAGTCTTGTGACTTCTATCAGTGTTCAGCCAAGCACTGGTTAAAGCTTGTAGGAGGAGTTTTCATTTTGCTTTAGGAGGATGCAGAACCCCTGCCCTCTGTCTGGACAGTGCTGATTGGCCCTGTGCTGATCACATGTACTCTCCCCAAAAAAAAAAACCTCTATAGCAATACAAACCAAACTGAGAATGTGCAGAGGGATTCCACACGATATGTCTTTTCAGGAGATAAAAGGGGGACACTGGGAGAAGGGGAGGACCAGAACAGTCAGGATCAAACAGCGTTTTTACACAATGCAAAAGGAATAACCCACAGGTTCCACAGTGAGTATAACACGCATGCTTTACTGCATATACAGACTGATTTTACTGTTGTGGGTTTAGTAACTTTAATGTTGGAATCCACCTAGATGCCTGACCAGCAGCTGGCTCGGACTCTCCGCAATCATTACAGCATCTGTGCGCAGACAAAGTAAAGTGCATTATTGTAACACATTGATGCCCATGTGCAATGCATTTACTTACGATTTGAGTGCACTTTGGTTGCGCTGAGCTGTGTTGTCTTGCGCTTATTTCCTATAACATCACTTCCTTCGTAGTTGCTGAGTGTAGCAGAGGAAAACACAATGGTGGCACGATGTGCACGAAGAGGAAACATTTTTCTTGTGAATATATTTATACTGTGCAATCACATTTGGTCACGTTGCATTACACTGGGATGAGCTGCATGGTGTTGTTGCAGTGATGGGTTGTGCAAAAGTGATGAGTGCATCATTTCAGCACAGTGCAAGACCACACAGCGCACAGGTGTGAACAACACCTATTGCTGACAATGTTATCTACCGTGAAGGTGTATTGGGAAACGCTACACAACAGGGGTAGGGCTCATTCACGCTTGTATGGAGACCTTTGCTTTTTTCCTGCGTGCCCTGTCCACACTACAATGGGGTCTTGAGGTGTGGAAAAATGCAGCAATCTTCCATACCACACCAGATCGCTCTCTGTATGATCCTATGTCCATTATGAGTTGCAGTACATAGAAATAGGCGGCAATTTTAATAAAGTTAAAGTAGTTTTGAAGTATAAGGCTGGGTTCACACTTGTGCGGTATATCGCATGTGATTCGCACAGAATTCCCATGCAAATCACATGCGAATTGTGTGCGGTGCGACTGGAGCCCTACATTTTGTATGACTCCAATTGCACTGCATCTGCGCCAAAAAGGTGCAGGACCCTTTATTTGGTCCGCACTAGAATCAGTTCACATGGCTTTTCACACCCATGCGATTCAATTCTGCACATCGCACCGCGTTTTGTGGACCGATTTTGGGGTGTTGTTAACTTAACATACACACCCTCAGTGGTTCGCATGAATGGGGTGCGATTGTGATGCAGTGTGGAATTCACACAGAAAACGCTGTGAATTCCGCACCGCATCAGTGTGAACCCAGGCTAAAGGTTTTTTTTTTTTTTTTACCTTAGCGCATTCTCTGCAATATGGTAAAACAAACTTAACCATCTTTCCTAGCTGCCCTCCCCCCATATAAACACTTACCTGACTCCTGTCACCCCTCCAGGGCTGTCTTGGCTGCAAAAATGCTCCCACAATTCCTGATCTCACAGGAGACACTGAGTGGCGGTTCACATAGATGTGGATTGAACACGAACCACATCCAATCCGCATGATATGTGAAATAACATTGATTCCTATGGTGCCTGTTCACATACATACAATGCACTGGCAGTGCAGATTGAAAGAGAGTCCTGTCCGATTTCTGAGCAGTGCGGTCCAGTTCAGGTGCAGTATACAGGCTGTTGTGCTTCTAAACCGCACGTCATCAGTTGTGAAGAGGATAAAATTCTGAGCTAAACCTGACCTCAACAACTACTGTGCAAATCCTTTGGGGAGTGGGGGACGAGGCCTTAGCTCTGGTTCACATATATGCGGCCGTGCAGGCCACGTTTTGCGTGGGCACAAGAGCCCATTCATTTGAATAGACTCCCGTGCCCCGTGACATGCAGGGAAGAAGTCGGTTCCCTCGGTTCCCAGTACGGTTACGTTTTCCAGTGCGGGCGGCGTGCCATTAGAACTAATGGCACATGCACGCGGGTCCGCAGTCCTCTGTGCGGGTGGTGTGCACGGATTTTCGTGCGGATCTGCAGCAGCACCACCCGCACATATGTGAACCAAGCCTTAAAGCGGAACTTCACCTTTTGGGTGGAGCTCCACTTTAAATAATGCATCGCACTTTAACTAAAGCCATCCTCTACTGCAGATTTAGTCGTCTAAAATGACAAAAGATTTAACCGACTAAACCTAAAACAATTCAAACTAAAATGTGACTAAAACTAAATGGCATTTTTAGTCAAAAGACTGACTATAACTAAAGCTGGCCATAGACCGTTCGAATCTCGGCCAGTTTAGCAGGAACTGGTCGAGATTCAAACCATGTATGCGCAGGCTGAATGTACCCAAGTTCATCAATTGATCAATTTGGGTACAAGCAGCTTGTCGGATTTTACATGCGATTATCACCAATAATCACTGTCTTCTCCCAGCGAGGACGGCTTCCTTCACTGGGAGAACACAGTGGCTTGGCGAGAGGGATTCCCCCATCAACAATGACTGTGGTTGCAAGAAAGAAATTCACATTGTTTATGGCTGACCTTCATGAAAATTAGCTGTCAAAATTAACCCTGCAGGCATGTTACTTTGTATGACAGGCTATTTCTAAAGAACTAACTATAGGGGGAAGAATGACCAAGCAGCATGGGACCTTTGACCTCGTCCAATCATAACTGTGTATCAGTTGTCAGTATACAGATCAGACTGTAACCAGGACTCCAGACAATGACAGATCTCCTGTGTGTGTACAACCATATCTATACATTTAGCATCCAGATCAGACTGTACACTGGTTTCCAAGTTATAACCAGGTATACATTGTGTGCAACCATATCTAAGTATATATCACATATATATCATCCAGATCAGACTGTACCTTGGACTCTAGCATATAATCACAGATCTCGTGTATACAATACACACACATACTATATTGCCAAAAGTATTGGGCCAGCCCTCCAAGTCATTGGATTCAGCTGTTCCAATCACATCCATGGCAACAGGTGTATAAAATCAAGCACCTAGGCATGTAGACTGCTTCTACAAATATATGTGAAAATATGTGCCGCTCTGAGGAGCTCAGTGAATTCAAGTGTGGTACCATGATAGGGTGCCACCTGTGCAATACGTCCATCCATGAAATTTCCTTACTACTAAACATTCCACGGTCAACTGTTAGTGGTATTATAGCAACTGGGAAACACAGCAACTTGGCCAAGTAAAATGACAGAGAAGGGTCAGCACTTGCTAAAGCGCACAATGAGCAGAAGTCGCCAACTGTCTGCAGAGTCAAAAGCTCCAAAAACTTCATGAGGCCTTCAGATTAGCACAACAGTGCATAATGAACGTCATGGAATGGGTTTCCATGGCCGAGCAGCTGCATCACCAAGTGCAATGCTAAGCATCGGATGCAGTGGTGTAAAGCACGCTGCCACTAGACTCTAGAGCAGTGGAGACATGTTCTCTGGAGTAACGAATCACGCTTCTCTGTCTGGTAATTCGATGGACGTGTCTGGAGGTTGCCAGGAGAATGATACTTGCCTGACTGCATTGTGCCCAGTGTAAAGTTTGGTGGTATGGGGATTATGGTGTGGGGTTGTTTTTAAGGGGTTGGGCTTGGCCCCGTAGTTTCAGTGAAGGGAACTCTTAAGGTGTCAGCATACCAAGACATTTTGGACAATTTCATGCTCCAAACTTTGTGGGAACAGATTGGGGTAGGTTCCTTCCTGCTCCAACATGACTGCACACCAGTGCACAATGCAAAGGTCCATAAAGACATGGATGAGCGAGTTTGGGGTGGAGGAACTTGACTGTCCTGCACAGAGTCCTGACCTCAACCCGATAGAACACCTTTGGGGTGAATTAGAGCGGAGACTGTGAGCCAGGCCTTCTCATCTGACATCAGTGCCTGACCTCACAAATGCGCTTCTGGAAGAATGGTCAAACATTCCCATAGACACACTCCTAAACCTTGTGGACAGCCTTCCCAGAAGAGTTGAAGCTGTTATTGCTGCAAAGGATGGGCAAACTCTATATTGAACCCTACGGACTAAGACTGGGATGCCATTAAAGTTCATGTGTGTGTAAAGACAGGAGCCCCAATACTTTTGGCAATATAGTGTGTATATACACACACATATTGTTTTTCTTTCAGCTCAGACCGTACACAAGATTCCAGAGTACAATCAGATGTGCGGTGTGTACAATGTAGTTCTACATGTAGATCATCCAGATCAGACCGTACACAAGATTCCAGGGTACAATCAGATGTGCGGTGTGTACAATGTAGTTCTACATGTAGATCATCCAGATCAGACCGTACACAAGATTCCAGAGTACAATCAGATGTGCGGTGTGTATAATGTAGTTCTATATGTAGATCATCCAGATCAGACCGTACACAAGATTCCAGGGTACAATCAGATGTGCGGTGTGTACAATGTAGTTCTACATGTAGATCATCCAGATCAGACCGTACACAAGATTCCAGAGTACAATCAGATGTGCGGTGTGTACAATGTAGTTCTACATGTAGATCATCCAGATCAGACCGTACACAAGATTCCAGAGTACAATCAGATGTGCGGTGTGTACAATGTAGTTCTACATGTAGATCATCCAGATCAGACCGTACACAAGATTCCAGGGTACAATCAGATGTGTGGTGTGTACAATGTAGTTCTATATTTATATCATCCAGATCAGACTGTACACAAGATTCCAGAGTACAATCAGATGTGCGGTGTGTACAATGTAGTTCTATATTTATATCATCCAGATCAGACCGTACACAAGATTCCAGAGTACAATCAGATGTGCGGTGTGTACAATGTAGTTCTATATTTATATCATCCAGATCAGACCGTACACAAGATTCCAGAGTACAATCAGATGTGTGGTGTGTACAATGTAGTTCTATATTTATATCATCCAGATCAGACTGTACCCCAGACTCCAGCATATAATCTGACTCCTTGTGTGTAATATATATATTCTGTATCATCCAGCTCAGCCTGTACACAAGATCCCATGTGTGTTGTGTGTACAGATATCTATTTCTTGTACCCAGGTCTCCAGCTGTCTGTCCGGTGTGTACAGAGCTCCTGGCTCTCCCTCCTGCGGGGGACAGATGGCCAGCTCTCCGTCTGATGAATGGGACATGATGGGATGGGGGGACGATCACCACCTTGTAGGGGGCCCTGACACACACATGGGGCCACACTGCCCCTTCCCCCACTATGATGATACCTGTCCCCCGTCTTCTGGCTGTCAGGTAGATCGGTGACCCCGGGGCTGACACATCCAGGGGGGTCAGATCCATCCCAGTGACAGTCCCTGATCAGGAGGTGGAGGGAGGCCGGCGATGGTGCCCCGGGACTGGCCGATAACATGCTCGGTGTCCCCGGGATACACACAGGCCGCGATGCTCCCCTGCACCTCCCTGAGCATCCTATATAGCAGCGAACACATCGCCCTTCCCCGGCCTCCAGCCGTCCATCATTGGGGCCCCCCTCCCCGACCTCCGGCACCCCACCACCTCAGTACACGGGCCGCCGATCACAGACAACTCACCTCCGGGTGCAGGATCGGGACGCAGCCAGCGTCTTTCTCATACTCCTCCATAATGTCAGCCATCTTGGTGTTAAATCCCCCGCTGCATGCTGGGTAATGAGGAGCCGGAGGGAGAGGCTGACACACACAGGGCAGGATGGTGCTGAGCTCGGCTCACATGTCTGAATGGAGGAGGCCTGTCCTCCCATCATCCTCATCTCCACTCCTAGATCCTCCTGGTCAGGGACCTGTGTGTACTGCTCACCCATACACTGCTCACCTATACATTTACTACTCATCCATTTACTACTCACCCATACATTTACTACTCACCCATACACTGCTCATCCATACACTACTGACCCATATACTGCTCATCCATTTACTACTCACACATATACTACTCACCTATACACTGCTCACCCATACACTGCTCATCCATACACTGCTCACCCATTTACTACTCACACATACACTACTCATCCATACACTGCTCACCCATACACTGCTCACCCATACACTGCTCACCCATTTACTACTCACACATACACTACTCATCCATACACTGTTCACCCATACACTGCTCATCCACATACTACTCACACATTCTCCAAGTTTAGGAAGAAAATCAAGGCAACACGTTTGCTGCAAATGTTGACCTGTAAGGCTGAGGTCACCAGAGCACCACCACTGCCATTATTATCGGAGAAAATGGAAACCAGGAGATACAACTAGATTGCTGGGCTCCACTCATCGGGACTTTCCATAGGACAGTGTCATGGTCCTACACGCTTCAGTGTTGCCCACGACATGACGCTTCCAGAGGGCCAGCATTGGTGTCAGTGGACCAAATAAAAACACAGCATGGGTGGTAGTGAACCAAATAATAACCCCCAACATTGGTGTCAGTAAACCAAATAATAACCCCCAACATTGGTGTCAGTGAACCAAATAACCCCCAGCATTGGTTTCAGTGAATTCAATAACCACCTACATTAGTGTCAGTGAATCCAATAATAACCCCCAACATTGGTGTCAGTGAACAAAATAATAACCACCTGCATTGGTGTCAGTGGACCAAATAATACCCCCCAGCATTTTTGTCAGTGAACCAAATAAAAACACAGCATGGGTGGTAGTGGACTAAATAATAACACCCAACATAGGTGTCAGTGAACCAAATAAAAACACAGCAAGGGTGATAGTGGACCCAATAATAACCCCCAACATTGGTGTCAGTGAACCAAATAATAACCCCCAGCATTGGTGTCAGTGAACCAAATAATACCCCCCAGCATTGGTGTCAGTGAACCAAATAAAAACACAGCATGGGTGGTAGTGGACTAAATAATAGCACCCATAATTGGTGTACGTGAACCCAATAATAACCACCTGCATTGGTGTTAGTGGACCCAATAGTAGCTGCCAACAGTGATGTTGGTGAACCCAGTAATAGCACCCATCATTGATGTCAGTGGACCCAATAATAACCCAACATTAGTGTCAGTGGCCCCAATAATAACCTCAGCATTGGTGTCAGTGGACCAAATAATAACCCCAGCATAGATGTCAGTGGACCCAATAATTATCCCCAAGAATTGGTGTCGGTGGATTCAATAAGAACCCCCATCGTTCATGTCAGTGAACCTAATAATAACCCCACAGCATTGATGTCACTGGGCCCAATAATAACTAAAATAATGGGTGTAAGTGGACCCAATAATTAACCCCCAGAATTTGTGTCAGTGGATCCAATAACAACCCCCATAATTCATGTCAGTCAACCCAATATTAACCCCCAGCATTGATGTCAGTGGACCCAATAATAAAATCATGGATGTCATTGGACCCAATAATGACCCTCAGCATTTGTATCAGTGGACCCAATAATACCCCCTGTATTGGTGTCAGTGAACTAATTCACATTAGTGTGCTTTTTAATTAAAATTTTGTGTTTCCTAGGCCTCTGCGGTAATATTGTGTGACATAAAAAATTGGAACTACCACAATTTTTTCCTCTAGTGTGTCTACTTTCAGGAAATATATAATGTTTGGGGTTTTGTGTAATCTTTAGGCCTAAAATTATTTTTTTAAACATATATTTTCTGGCTACAAGGACTGTGGCCTATGTTAGTCTAGTTCACACCTAAGCGCTTTGCAGTGTGTTTTGCATTTTTCAGAAACGCTCTACAGTCCGTTTAACATGATTTCCTATGGGATACGTTCACATCTCCACATTTTCATCCAGTGCATTTTTTGGAAAGGGTCAGGGCAGGGGCGGACTGGCCATTTGGAAACTCGGGCACTGCCTGAGGGCCCGGGGTCAGTAGGGGGCCCCATGAGATGCCCCTGGTACCTTTTTCATAGGCTTTTTTGAGTTTGGGCAAAGACACAGGGGCCCCATGATCCCCTATTGCCCGGGGGCCCCATGAGTTGTCAGTCCGCCCCTGGGTCAAGGACTTTTTTAAACAAAACATTTTGTTTTTGGTTCAGTAGACTTCAATGGAGATGCTGCAAAAATGCATGTAGTGCATTTTTATGCGTTTTTGATGCCTTTTATCTGCCCAGCAACAAGTTGAAAAAAAAAAGAAAAATGCATCAAAAAGGCATGTGCCAAAACGCACTGCAAAAAAAGCACTGCAGAAATGGATCAAACGCAAACTGCATAGGTGGGAACTTAGTGTTACTGTGTACACAGAAAGTAGATTCAAGCTATAGGCTCCTCCCACAGGTAGCAAAATTTGTTACAATGTGCAAGGTGTGTTGCCACATTATTCTCCTCTGAGTGACCAAGCCTGACCCTCTCCCCCCCAGGAAAAAAAATTATCTATTCCATTCACACAAATGCGTTTTTTTTTAGTGCTTTTTCCTTTTTGCAGAAATGCACTACTGTCCATTTAATATGGTTTCCTATGGAACATGTTCGCATCTATGCTTTTTTGAGCTGCTGCGTTTCTGGAAAGGATCAGGGACTTTTTTTAAAAGCAAAAAGTAGCGATTTTGCTGCAATAGAGTTCAATGGAGAATCTGCTGAAATGCATGGTAGTGCGTTTTTGCCATGTTTTGCGTCTTGCATTTTTATTCTGCCCAGGAAAAAAAATTCCACTTTAAAACAAAAAAAAGAGCTGAACAAACCACAAAACTTGGTAAAAATGAGTCAAAAATGCATAAAAAACACGTGTAGAAAAATGCAAAACTAACTGCAAAAAGCACTGCAAAATGGAGGAAAAGCAAACTGCATAGGTGTGAATAGAGCCTCAGGCACTGTTTCCTCCCTAGCCAAATCCTTTTGTGCTGTCCCTCCGAAATTCCTTAGACAAATTAATTTAAATTGTACTTCTTTTTCATGGAATCAATGTACTCCCAGAACATCTCTCAAAACAATTCAAATGCCACCTAAGCTTGCTGGATTGACAGTTCCTGACTTCACATCTGTTAGTTGCACAACTAATCCCTATACATGATTCACTAAGACCTACAGGAAATAATTAATATAAAAAATGAGTGCGCTGTACACTAAATAATCATAAACAATAATCAATCAAATAAATGCTGCTACATAAAAAATGTGCATAAATTCAATGAAGTTATATAAGTCCACATTCATATATTAAATAATTAAAAGTACCAAAATCCAATAACACAGTGCTGTGTGCTAAAGAAATCCTCCGAAGGAAAGTGCATAGGTGTCCACAAATGCTTGACACAAAAGAAAAAATCAAAACCAAAAAAATGTGAATATGGTATATCTCACAAAGACCCAATCACTCTCTGGATTCAAATTAGAAAAACTTTCAACCCCTGAAAGTACAAAATTCAAAAATTATTCTAAAAATAATCAAATGTCCCCCTCATTAAACAAATCCCTAATTGGAATACATAAATAATTAATTCACACCCCTTATAAGTGATAATAAATAATAATCCAATCAAAAATACCCCTAACAATGTCCAGTGTCTCAATAGTCCAAACCAATATTAGAAAGATGAATGTAATCAACTTGAAATTCCTTATAGTGTTGATTCCTTTTGGTGACTTTTAAGAAAACCTCAAAAATAAAAAGAAACTAAAATAGTGCATTACCATAATACTAAGGAGAAAAAACAAATCCTTAGTATTATGGTAATGCACTATTTTAGTTTATTTTTATTTTTGAGGTTTTCTTAAAAGTCACCAAAAGGAATCAACACTATAAGGAATTTCAAGTTGATTACATTCATCTTTCTAATATTGGTTTGGACTATTGAGACACTGGACATTGTTAGGGGTATTTTTGATGTGTGAATTAATTATTTATGTATTCCAATTAGGGATTTGTTTAATGAGGGGGACATTTGATTCTTTTTAGAAGAATTTTTGAATTTAAAAATAAAAATCAGCCTCTTACCAGACACTTTGATCTCCAATCAAGAGATCAAACAAGCAGATGGTGTTCAGATCCCACACTGACACCCTAGTTACACTAACGCGTTTTGTCAGACGACTTCTTCTGAGGGAGTTGTCTGACGAAACGCGTTAGGGTGTGGCTATCGGTGACGTCATCACGCATGCACACTGTCCCACGTGTTCGGATCACGTGGTTGCACTATCGCCATCTAGGATGAGGGCGGTCGGGTGAGATGCCGGAGACAGAGCCTGTGGCTCTTAAACAATCTATGCTTTATTGTTTTATACTCATTGTGAGTGTGGTTTTAAGGGGGGATTTGCTACATAATAAATTAGTTGGATGATATTGCACAATGGCGAGTATGTTTTTTATTCACATGTACTAATTGGATATGAGAGGATTTCCTTTAAACCGGAGCATTGTGGTGGATTGCTGGATATTTAAAGATACGCTGGTTTATTACCAGCACATGGTGAGTGTGCATTTTGATGGGGTGTTTTGAGCACTGGATGTCACGTTGCTGAAGCAGGATCTCATTATTTCATTATTTCATTTACCAAAGGATCATTTATGGACTTTTTAATGGACTTATTTATTTTTTATGTGCACATTTGTGGTGGTGGATTTAAATAATTGATTTATTAATTTATTGATTTATTATTTATCAGTTCATATGAATATTTATTTAAATATTTACTTGTTTATTGGTGTAGGGTTGCGCTATTATTTGTGGTTGGTTGTCTTCACATTTTTATTATTTACAGTGTACTATTATTATTAATAGCAGCTCCTACCATGTATATTTTGAATTGAAGCACATTGGCGCAATGATGTTGGTTTAATAAGTGTTCTGTGATATATCTACACTGACACTGGTGGTGATCAACCTTTTGGTAATGATGAGGCATTGTTTACTCCCACTAACTCCAGGACATTTTCTTCTCCCACTGGCCACAGTCCAGCTCTCCTAAAGTCTGAAGAACAGTAAACTGGCCCTTGGAGACCCCTGATCTATACTAACGCCAGGTGAGACATGCAGCTATTACTTAAATTAACCACTTCAATACCGGGCACTTTTACCCCCTTCCTGCCCAGGCCAGTTTTTAGGTTTCAGCGCTCTCATATTTTGAATGACAATTGCGCTGTCATGCAACACTGTATCCAAACTAAATTTTTTGAGTTTTGTTCACACAACTAGAGATTTCTTTTGGTGGTATTTAATCACCTGTGGGGTTTTTATTGTTTGCGAAATTAACAAAAAAAATCTAAAGAGCTGTAGAAAGAAAGAGAGGGAGAAAAAAGAGAGGGAGAGTGAAAGAAAGAAAGGGAGAGAGAAAGAGGGGAAGAGAGAAAGAAAGAGAGAAGGAAAGAAAGAGCTGGAGAAAGAAAGGAAGAAAGAGAGAGAAGGAGAGAGAGGAAGAAAGAGAGGGGAAAAAGAGAGAGAAATAAAGAAAGAACTGTAGGAGAGAGAGAGAGATGGCTGTAGAAAGAGAGCGAGAGAAAGGGCTGTAGAAAGAGAGCGAGCGAAAGAAAGAGCGGGGGAGGGAGAACGAAAGGGAAAGAGAGGAGGGAGAGAGAGAGAGAGAAAAAGAAAAAGAAAGACAAAGAGAGAGAGAGAGAAAGAAAGAAAGAGAGAAAGAAAGAAAGAGAGGGAAAGAGAGAGAGAAAGAAATAGAGGGAAAGAGACAGAGAGAAAGAAAGAGAGGGAGAAATAGAAGGAGCTGTGCTGTGCCCGGATGTCTGCTCTCCGGCTCCTTGGTGATCTTGCTGGAGCATGGGGGGGAAAGATCACCAATCACCCAGGAGGAGAGGAATGGAGGACTAGTGACAGCTGGGAGGCTGCCAGCGGAGGGGGGGGGCCGCACCCTAGGCAAACGCCATGTTTGCCTCGCTGTAAATATGCCCCTGCTTACAGTCTACACTTAGAGGCGCTGTGTTCCTCTTCTGAGTGAGTAAGGAACCTATCAACTGTTGAACTAGCTCACTTTTGGCCCTCAGAATCTGATAGCAAGGTTTAAATCTGAGATAAGGTAGTCAATGTCTCTGTAAGTACAGCAAGGAATCTCTGCGCGCACGTTGTGAGTCAGTTGGTAAACAAGATGAAGGTGAGTTTTGACCACCCTATAGCAGATATACTGCTACGGGGCGGTGCGGTTGTGCAAAATCATGTATGTATACATGATTTCGCATTTCCAGGTGGGGGCGTGCGTGAGAACCTGCCCTACCTGCGCCGCTGTTCGCAGCCACAGCTGTCAATCACCAGGTCCCAACCGGTGATTACTTGTCGGCACCCAGTGATTGCCGAGCATCTCCGATGGGGAGGAGAACTGTATGTAAACAATACAGTTCTCCCTGTCAGCTAGTGCACACTGTTTTGGAAAGCCATGCAAAGCAGTTTGATTACAGTGAAGCACACGGACATAGACACAAGTAAAACAGCACACAGCATACAGTTAACCCTTTGATTGCCCCTCAAGTTAACCCCTTCCTGCCCAATGTCCTTAGTACAGTGTCAGTGGTTTTTTTTAGCACTGATCACTGTATTGGTGTCAACTGAACATTTTTAATAGCAAAAAGTCAAAAATGTTGTTTTTTTCTCAAAATTGTCGGTCTTTTTTTTTATAGCACAAAAAATAAAAAACGCACAGACAATCAAATACAGAAAGAAAGCTCAATTCGTGGGAAAAAAAGGACGTAAATTTCATTAGGCAAATAAGGTGTAAAAAAAAACTTGCAGTAGGACTTGTTGGCAAAGGGCAATTCTACTCTGGGCTGCAATAACCAGTGGTAATGGTGGTAGAGATTTCTTTAAGAGGGTAGGCCAATGGTTAAAGGAGCACTGATGTGGTGTGGCCTGCAGAAGGTGTGCACTACGGTCAGCTCTAATGATTGGACTGTACTGCAAATGTGTTCAACAATAGTGGCTATGGGAACTAGGCCGCAACTCATGTGAACTGAATGCAATGTCCACAACTGTGTGCAGGTAAAAGTACCAGATATGAGAATGTCAGTGTTCATTTGTTTAGCTAATGTATGGGACTCTCTCACCTGATGGGTGGCTTCCAGCAGGTCCTCCGATCTTTCTCTCTGCAGATTCTCCGGTCTTGAAGCATTCCGTCCAGTCACTGTGCTCTGGATCATCTGCTGGCAGATTGTCTTTCTGAAAAGGGTGGCAAGGCTTGCGGACAGTGACTCCTTTTTGCCTCTCCTCTATCTCTAGCTCTGCGGCCTTGTCTGGTTCTCTGGAAGTCAGCACAACTCTCTTTCTACTTCTGCTCTCCAGCTCTCTCCCCTCTTACTTCCTGTCCAGTCTCCCGGGCTTCTGTATATAAATGCCGCCGTCCACACGCCAGCTTCTCTGGGAAATGTAGTCCACAGGTACACGGCTCCTCATTAAGGTCCTTCAGCTTTCAGTCCATGGGGCTGTTCTACAGAATGCAAGTGCCACTGAATTGCAGGGCACTGCCACCTTGTGTTTCTACTAACATCCTGCAACTTACATTTTAGAAGGGTGTTACATGTGTACAAACTCTTTCACTCTAAGTGGCACAATTTGCTGCCACAGCTGTCAGCAGAGGATGGGGAAGATTTTGAAGGGTACAATATATTTCTGGTAATTTTGTTCCAAAGATAGACCTATCCAACTTTAATTTTATCATCACATATATTAAACTCCTTTAGACTTAAAGATTTGAAAAAAATCTGAGGTTGACAGATTATGTTTATTTCTTTATGACCCTGTGGTTCAACCAGGAAACAAAATTAATGTCATCATATAATCTACTCTATTATATTATTATTATTATACAGGATTTATATAGCACAACAGTTTGCTCAGCGTCAGGGGCGGACTGACAACTCATGGGGCCCCCCGGGCAATAGGGGATCATGGGGCCCCTGTGTCCTCGCCCACACTCAAATCACACCCAAAAAAGCCTATGAAAGGTACCAGGGACATCTCATGGGGCCCCCTACTGACCATGGGCCCTCGGGCAGTGCCCGAGTTCCCCAATGGTTAGTCCGCCCCTGCTCAGCGCTTTACAATATAATGGGGGACAATACAGCAACAATACAGATCAATACAAGAGGGATAGGAGGGCCCTGCTCTTTGGAGCTTACAATCTAGGAGGGAGGGGCTAGTGGTACAAAAGTTAGTAACTGTGGGGGATGGACTGGTAGGAGGAGTAGAAGATTCCATTATTAGCTGATGGCAGGATAGGCTTCCCTGAAGAGATAGGTTTTCAGAAATCGCCTAAAAGTGAGCAGAGTAGGTGATAGTCTGATAAATTGGGGTAGAGAATTCCAGAGGATGGGGGAATCTCTGGAGAAGTCCTGGAGATGAGCATGGGAGGAGGAGACAAGGGAGCTAGAGAGCAGGTGGTTGTGCGAGGTGTGGAGAGTACAGTTTGGGTGATATTTGGAGACAAGAGTGGTGATGTAATTTGGGGCAGAGTTATATTGTAGTGTACTTACCATAGTTATTTACCTTACTGTTAAAGGGCAACAGTTGTGAATTATGTTATCTGTATTGTTATATACAGTATTGTGACTTTTTGTATATCCAGAACTCAATAAACAGCATCTTTAACCACTTGCCTACAGGGCACTTATACCCCTTCCTGCCCAGGCCAATTTTCAGCTTTCAGCGCTGTCACACTTTGAGTGCCAATTGCGCGGTCATGCAACACTGTACCCATATGAAAATTTTTATCATATTTTTGAGACAGATAGGGCTTTCTTTTGGTGGTATTTAATCACCTTTGGGTTGTTTATTTTTTGCTAAACAAACCAAAAACAACTGAAATTTTTGAAAAAAAAGTTTTTTTACTTAGTTTCTGTTATAAAATTTTGTAAATAAGTAATTTTTCCCCTTCAATGATGTGCGTTAATGAGGCTGCAGTGATGGGTACTGATAGGCGGCATTGATGTGCACTGATGAGGAGGCACTGGTAGGTGGCACTGATGGGCAATGGCAGGCATCACTGATGGGCACTGAAAGGCAGCACTCATATATGGCACTGATAGGCAGCGCTGATAGGCAGCACTGACTGGCACTGATAGGCAGCACTGACTGGCACTGTTAGGTGGCACTGACTGGCACTGTTAGGCGGCACTGATAGGCAGAACTGATGTGCACTGATGTGCACTGATAGGCCGCACTGACTGGCACTGATAGGTGGCATTGAAAGGCAGCTCAGATGGGCACTGATATGTGGCATTGATGTGCACTGGTAGGTACTGATATGTGGAATTGATGTGGCACTGATGGGCACTGACAGGTGGCATTGATGGCCACTGACAGGTGGCATTGATGGACATTGACAGGTGGCACTGATGGGGCTACACTGATCATCAGTGCCCTGATGATCAGTGTACATGTCCCCTCTGAGTAATGTCGATTACCAGCTCTCCTCTCCTCACAAGCTGACAGCGTGACAGCTTGTGAGGAGAGGAAAGCTGATAACCGGGATTTCCTTATTTACACATGATCAGCTGTGATTGGACACAGCTGATCACATGACAGAGCTGACGTCTTCAGCTCTTTCTGTTGATCGGTGATCCGCTGTGTCCCAGGGACACAACGCACCACCGATCGCCGTGCTGCGCGCCCCACGCACGGTTAGAGTGGGAGGACGTCACATGACGTCCTCCCAGAATGACAGAACCGCCTTGTGCCCGTCATTTCCTTATATGGCGAGTGGGAGGCAGTTAAAATGTAGCACTACCCCCGTAGGAGCCACTGTTCTTCCCCTAAGTTACAGCAGAGGCAGCCAGGCACACAGCAACAGTTCAACCACTCTGGCTTAATAATCAGCCTAGGGCAGGGGTCTCCAAACTTTTCAAAGGGCCAGTATACAATCCTTCAGACTTTAGGAGAGCAGGATTAGGACCAGTGAGGATAGAAAATGTCCTGGGACCAGCATCAGTGAAAATAAACATGGCCTCAGGGTTGATAGTCAGTAAGAGGAGTAGTGCCCCATCATTGGTATTAGTGGGAAGAATAGTACACCTTCATTGGTTCTAGTGGGAAGAATAGTACACCATCATTGGTTTCTATGGAAGAAGTGCTGCCCCATTGTTGGTCTCAGTGGGAAGATTAGTGCCCCAAGGGCCGGATAAAGGGTAGCAAAGGGCCATATGTGGTCCTCGGGCCGTAGTTTGGCAACCACTGGTCTAGGGGATGCCTTTTTTTGATGTATTGCAGAAATTTGTACCTAGGGAGAACAAAGGGGTATGGGACACTCCAATAGTTTAGACACAAAATTGCAGAGAACTCTTTTCTAGGTGACAGCAACATAGTCTTTCATTCCCAGCTGTAGACCAGGAGCATTATAGGCACAGAGTTAGTAGCAACAGTCTTTCACTCCCCACTGTAAACAGAGACAATGTTAGAGCATGGGTATGACATGAAAGTAGACTGAATTTCCTGCAACTGACAGCCACAAGACAGGTTTGGACAGTTATTAAGAGCAGACAGGAACAGCCTGGGTTCTTGCAGCTGAAGACCACAAGAAAGAATAGCACATTAGGCACACTGGAGCAGTTTTTTTTATCCACAACTGGAGACTTTAGATAAAATGTAGCTCAGGAGATGGTTCTTTACTCACAAATCCCAATAGATGCAAAGACATGGTCTCGATCCAGAGGAGGGAGTAGTCCAGCGGCCAAGGGGCCTAAGGGCTTAGCAGCCCCCTAAAGCACATTCCCCTTCCCCTCCACCTCAGGGGGAAAACAAGATGTACCTAGACATTTACCTGCCTTCCTCCCACCATTTGGGCACGCCTCCAAAAGGATTGGCTGGGACAAAGTAAGAGCCCAGGTGGGTTAAAGTAACGCACTGCCATATCACAAAAAATGGTCTGGTCAGGAAGGTGGGGTGTATATATGTGTATTGTAGACAAAGGTGTCAGGGATAGATGGAGCTCTGTAGTACAGTAAGCAAGATCTACTTGGGAATGTTTGGTATTTTAGTGCAGAAAGGCATTTTGTTGTCAACTGAAACAGGAAGATAGGAGCACATCTTATTTCTGGTATATTTTGTTTCTGCACTCTCAATATTTTTTAAAGGGATACAACATGTAATAATTTGCAGGTACAGCTGCGATGTACTGTTTTTATGTCATGACATACACTTTAGCTATGGGGATACTGTTTTGCCTTGTCAGGAGTAGATAGTTTGTAAGATCAGGAAGGTGACAGATGTCAGGCTCAGTCAAAGTTAGTGAAGTTATAGCTGAGTTGTTTTTTCTTTGGTTTTTTTTTTTTGGGGGGGGGGGTACAGCACAAAATTTGTTATGTGCAATGATGAGTTGCTCATTACCTGCTGTGCAACCTTAATAACTATCAGATACTGTCCTAAGCGGCTGTCTTCCAGCCAGGGGTGGACTGACAACTCATGGGGCCCCGGGCAATAGGGGATCATCGGGCCCCTGTGTCAAAGCACACCCTAAAAAGTCTATAAAAAAGGTAACAAGGGTATTTCACGGGGTCCCCTACTGACCCTGGACCCTCGGGTAGTGCCCGAGTGCTCAAATGGTCAGTCTGCCCCTGCTTCCAGCACAGTGAGAGTTAACAGCAACTGCTGCTACTGAAAAAAAAATGTGCCACTCACCTGCTCTTTCTTACAGTTGTGCTCAAAAGTTTGCACACCCTTGGAGAATTGATAATATAAAGTAAATATTTTAAAGAAAACATGAGTGAGCAGGAAAACACTTTTCTTTTATTTTGTATGGGATTCACATTCAACTGTAGATCATGACAGAATGGCACAATCATAAAACAAAACATGGCAACAAGTAAACAAATTAAATGACCCCATTCAAAAGTCTGTATAGTTCTTAATCCTGTGCACTTTCCCTTTGGAATTAATGACAATGTGCAATCTTTTGTAATACCTGAATGCTTGCAGGTGGTATAGCTGTGTCTTGGCAAATGCGGCCAGATTATGCAAAGTCTTTGGTCATCTTGCATGAACTGCACGTTTGAGATCTCCCCAGAGTGGCTCGATGATATTAAGGTCAGGAGACTTTGATGGACACTCCAGAACCTTCATGTTTTTCTGCTGTAATCACTGGAAGGTCAACTTAGCCTTGTGCTTAAGATCATTGTGCTGGAAAGTCCAAGAGTTTCCCATGCGCAGCTTTTGTGCAGAAGAATGCAAATTGTTTGCCAGTATTTTCTGATAACATGCTGCGTTCCTCTTGCCTTCAATTTTCACAAGATTCTTTGTGGCTTTGGAGCCCACCCCCCCAAAGCATCAGTGAGCCACCACCATGCTTCACAGTAGGGATGGTATTCTTGTAACTATATACCTTGTATATCCCTCTCCAAACATAGCGCTTATGGTTGTGACCATAAAGCTCTATTTTGGTCTCATCACTCCACATTACAGTGTGACAGAAGCTGTGAGGTGTGTAAAGGTGTTGTCAAGCATATTGTAACCAGGCTTTTTTGTGGCATTGGTGCAATAAAGGCTTCTTTCTGGCAGCTTGACCATGCCGCTAATTTTTGATTAAATATCATTGTAATGTGCTCCTTGAAACAACCACACCATCTTTTTCCAGAACAGTCTGTATTTCTCCTGAGGTTACCTGTGGGTTTTAATTTGTAATCCATACGATTATTCTGGCAGTTGCGGCTTCAATCTTTCTTGGTCTACCTGACCTTGGCTTGGTATCAAAAATCCACAAATTTTCCACTTCTTAATAAGTGATTCAACAGTGCTACCTGGCATATTCAAGGCTTTGCATATCTTTTTATATCCTTTTTTACCTTTAGAAAGTTCCATTACCTTGTTATGCAGGTCTTTTTACAGTTCTTTTCTGCTCCCCATAGCTTAGTATCTAGCCTACTCAGTGCATTCATGTAAGAGCTAACAAACTCATTGACTATTTATACACTGACACTAATGGCAATTTAAAAAGCCACAGATGTGGGACATTAACCTCTAATTGACATTTTAATCTGTGTGTGTCACCTTATGTGTCTGTACGAAGGCTAAATATTCCAGGGTATGGAAACTTTTATCTGAGCCATTTGGGTGATTTCTGTTATCATTGTGATTTAAAAAGGAGCCAAACCATTATGTGATAATAAATCCTTAAATAAATGTTTTTGACATATTCAGTCATATTTTCAATATAAATACCAAAATGTCACGATTTCTGCCAGGGTATGCAAGCTTTTGATCACAACTGCACTACTTGTATTACTATTTTACACAATATATCTCATTCTCTGAAGAGGAGCAACTGAATGACAAGATCTCCACTACTCATCCACAGAATGTGATGCATTGCGGGACAGTAGTAATGGGAAAGATAAGAATGGTGAAGAAGGTAGAATTAGACAGCTGAGCGGCACAACTTTTCTTTTAGAAGTGGCTGCTAGTAACTCTCATAGTGCCAGAATACAGCCGCTCAGCAGGGAAGGATATTATCTGGAGCATCCACCTGCAAGCAATGGGATGTTCATTATTACACATAACTAATATGTTAAGCATTGTATTAAAACAGAAAAAAAACTCAATCTTTAAAGTGACATTAAAGCTTCATTTTTTGTTATACTTACCTGCTTTGTGCAATGGTTTTGCACAGAGAAGCCCTGGTCCTCTTCTTCTAGGGTTCCCTGCTGGTGCTCCAGGCTTCTCCCCTTCAGTGAATGCCCCCATGGAAAACCACTTTCCATGAGGGAACCAGTGTGGGCTCGCTCCTAAGCCGACCTGTCTGAGTCTATTGACACAGAGTAGGCGTCTTGGTCCAACCCCCCCCCCCCCACTTGCTCGTCACAGCATTTGACTGGCAGTAGAAGGAGTTGATGGCTCATGCTGCTTTCAGTTGCTAGCAGCGAGGATCAGGTAAGAATAAGGAAGGGCTGGACAGCACAGAAGGGTTTTAACATTGATACATAGTATGCATTAAGGTGAAAACCTTAAGGCTTTAAAACCACTTTAGCAATGCAAGCCAAAAAATCTTATTTATATACAGTGGATATAAAAAGTCTACACACCCCTGTTAAAATGTCAGGTTTCTATGATGTAAAAAAGTTAGGCACTTTAAAGGATGGTAGGTATGTACTGACTCCTTTTTAACATGATTTTTAATGTGATTGCCTAATTCTGAACACAGCTACATCCCCAGTTATAAGAGGGTGTGCACACTTATGAAAACACATTATTTTAGTTTTTTTATTTTTACCCCCCCCCCCTAAAAGATTTCAGTTTGTTTTTCAATTGAATTGCACAGTTTATAGGTCACATTAGAGGTGGAAAAAGTTCTGGAATGATTTATCTTTGTCTCATTTTTTACATCACAGAAACCTGACATTTTAACAGGGGTGCGTAGACTTTTTATATCCACTGTAGGTCTGTTAGACTGTAACAGTTTGAGACTGAATATTCAGATTCATGCATAAAAACAGTCATGACTAAATCTTTTTAAGTATTAGATTATTTTCATGTGCAAGTGACATTTCCATTTATATTATTTAAAGGTTTTCACTTATCAGAACATTTATAAAGCTTGTCAACAATCTGAAATTCGGCCACTAGAGGGAGCCCCCTCATTATTTAAAATATATAATACATTTTAGAAACTTGCTAGTCTTTGTCAGAAATCAATTTAAACCTATCATTAGAAAAAAAAATAGGGAGAGAAAGAGAGAGCGAGAGAGAGAGAAAGAGAGAGTGACACACAGAGAGAAAAAGAGTGGGAAAGAAAGAAAGAAAGAAAGAAAGAAAGAAAGAAAGAAAAGAGGGAGAGAGAGAAAGAGAGAGGGGGGCGGGAGAGAGAAAGAGAGGGGGAGAGAGAGAAAGAGAGAGAGAGAAAAAAAGAAGAAAGAAAGAAAGAAAGAACGAAGGAAAGAAAGAAAGAAAGAAAAGAAAGAGGGAGAGAGAGAGAGAGGGGGGGAGAGAAAGAGAGAGGGAGAGAGAGAGAAAGAGAGAGAGAAAGAAAGAAAGAGTGAGAGAGAGAGAAAGAAAGAGAGAAAAAGAAGAAAGAAAGAAAGAAAGAAAGAAAGAAAGAAAATGTAACACTATTATTATAATGATCTAGCAGATATTGCACATTTGAAATGTTTCATCTATCAAAGGATTGGTAATTGTGTTCAGCTAACTTGCGGTGTACACTCTCAGCCACACTACACAATAAGACAAGCAACACTTAGGCTACTTTCACACTGATCTGCCCCAAAAACACATAGGTGATTTTACCATGCTTTTGCAACATTTTTTGAGCGTTTTTTTAAAGGACACGTGACTTAAAAACTGCACCAAAAACACTTCTGTTTTTGAGGCGCTTTTTCAGGCGTTTTTCATTGATTTCAGTGGGAAGAAGCATTTTTGTTTTTTTTTTTTAATTGAACAAACATGCTCCAAAGATGCTGCGAGTAGGAGTTTTTTGCACCGCAACGGAAGTGCAATGCCCCAGTGTGAAAATATACATAGACATACATAGGGAAGCATTTTTTTCTTGAGCTTTTCAGGCACTGTTTTTAACGCAAAACTCCTAAAAAAACTCCTCAATGTGAAAGTAGCCTTAATTACTAGTTTAGGAGTGTGTGTTGGGAGCATGCTATTGATCTAGCTATATAGAATTTGGTGTTTGCCTAGGACATTTGAGGAAAGCTGATGTGCTTTGTAGGGTCAGTATGATGCATTTTATAGTATGTACTAGAAAGTTATTAGGCATACAGTTATATTACCTCTTTTTAGTTATATTCTCTTTTTATTATAATTTTTAATTACAGGTTTATTGAATCTTGAAATAATCCCAATGGTTGATACCAGTAGAGGGCACTCGACACTCCTGGAAGATTGTTTTCTTCTGCTTTCACATCTCTGAAGATCAGGTTGACGCTGGAGGTGTTTGACTGCCTTCTCTCTCTGTCCCTCATGTACATGATCATCTACACATGGAGGATTTGTCTACAAGTCTGACTGCCATTCAACATCGGTGGTCAGTTTGTGTTCCTATTTTTTTTTTAATATATGTTTAAAAAGTATACATTGAACCAAAAATGTATTTTATTTATTTCAGGTACTTATACAGCACTGTCAATGTATGCAGCACTTTACATATATATTGTACATTCACATCAGTCCCTAATCCTCAAAGGGTGTACAATCTAAGGTCCCTAACTCACCACCAATTCACCTACCAGCATGTCTTTGGAGTGTTGGAGGAAACCAGAGTAAACCCACACAGGCTCAGGGAGAACATGCAAACTCCAGGCAGGAGGTGCCGTGGCTGGGATTTGAACCAACGACCCTAGTACTGCCAGGCGGAAGTGTTAACCATTTAGCCACTGTGCTGCCCTTAATTAAGGCAAGATCTGATCAAGCAGGGCATTTTCTTTGTATATATGAGTATAATGACATAAACTAGGAAAATAATGCAAGCAGAAAAAAAACTGTATACCTATTTGCTGTTCTACTTCAGCAGAATATATGGATCCAACACAGGGTTCATTCTCTAGTTGCCAACATCCCAAAGATATTATACCCAAAGGTGTGTTCCCCAACAGTTTAAGTGGGACTTTTAAGGCAACTCAAAACAAATAATGTAAACGGGAATCATTTTATTGCAAAATTGCTAAGAAACATTATAGTTTGACACATCACACAAATATTAAAATCATACATCAACACAGCAAAAAACTGCCCATGACACTTGCTATGAGCTGAGAAGTAGTGTTTCACCCTCCCCTGTGACCCAGAAGAAAGTGAGAGGCGAGTGAACTTCAGCTGAAAACCCCGACGTGTTTCAGAACACAAGTCTTTCTTCAGGGGTATGCTGAAGGGGGAGGATGGCCAAGAAAACATTCTACAGAATATAGTAAACATGAATCAGGATTAGCAATAACATTACTAAAAATATACAATGAAGAACACAAGTTTATCTACATCCTGCATACCATCCAGTTTTCATTTATATTTTTAACTTGCCATAGTTGCACTTGATATGCTCACCAACGACAAAAATAGGGGCATATGCGTATTTATAAATACATATGTGACACAATAGTCACGAACTCTCTGCCCTAAATATTGTGCAGACGGTTCAAGTCCTATCAAGGAACTACACAAGATAATAAATCAACTACATGTCCAAGAGTGGGTATATGTACCTTCAATAATGAAGGCATGAACGTATATGTATATATACAGTATGTCTGCACCACAGTAGCCACGAGCTCTATATACATAGTATTCTCTCAACACTGAACTCCTGAACTCAGCGGCTAGACTCATCCACCTCACCAACCGCTCCACCTCTGCCACCCCCCTCTGCCTCTCCCTCCACTGACTCCCGATTGCCCAACGCATCAAATTTAAACTTCTAACCCTGACCTACAAAGCCGTTCACAACACTGCCCCTGACTACCTCACCAACCTGATCCCCAAGTACCGCCCTACCCGTACCCTTCGCTCCTCACAGGACTTCCTTCTATCCTGCTCCCTGGTCTCCTCCTCCCATGCACAACTGCAAGACTTCTCCAGGTCCTCCCCGATCCTCTGGAACTCACTGCCCCAATCCATCAGACTGTCACCTTCCCTCCTCACATTCAGGCGCTCCCTCAAAACCCATCTCTTCAGGGAAGCCTACACCACCCTCACCTAAGGCTGGCCATACATTATACAATTATCTGCAGATTTTCTGCCCAATTTCCTTTAGATTTACCTTCAACTATGTAGTGCAAGGGCCTGCCTAATTGGATACAACTGAAAGTGTTGTTTAGGTTTGTCCTCCTATTATATGGTTTTTGGTAAATCTAAACCAAAAATCTGCAGATAATTGTATAATGTATGGCCAGCCTAACGGCCATTCTCCCTCATTCCTCCCACCACTTCATTCCCCTCAGCCACTTTCTACTGTACCACTACCCCCTCCCTCCTAGATTGTAAACTCGAAAGATTAGGGCCCTCTTACCCCTCGTACGTTGTTTGTTATTGTTGTACTGTGCCATGTATTGTCCCCCCTATATTGTACAGTGCTGAGCAAACCCTTTGGCGCTATATAAACTCGATGTAATAATAATAATAACACTGATACTATATCAGTACTACTACTTTGGCTGAATAATGTTCATGATAATGCTATCTCCTAGATTGTAAGCTCTAATAAACAGGACTCTTTGTTTCCTCTCGTACCAAATTGTATGATAACTGTAAGGTCTACCTTTATTTTGTAAAGCGCTGCACAAACTGTTGGCTCATTATAAATCCTGTATAGTAATAATAATATCATATCTAAGAGTTTGTGTTGATTGGTGATACTTTCCTGAGTTTCACATAAGTTTGGAAAGCTCGTCAAATTCAGATGGCCACAATCTCCCTGACTTTTATTCAGCAGTATACATGACATTTCAGAGGCTGCATTCTACCTGCTTTGCATTGTTCTGTATTTCTGTAGATGCAGCATGTCCTGTTAAAGAGGAGTTTCACCTAAAAAAAATAAAAAAAATAAAAGTCAGCAGCTACAAAAACTGTCCCTGCTGACTTTTAAAATACAGACACTTACCTGTCCCTCGGTCCCATGATGTCCTCACCACTGCTGGTTTTCTCTCCCTGACGCTGGCATCTTTAGTGTGAGCACCTGGCTGTGACAGCTTGCGGCTTCACAGCTGGGTGCCCACTGCGCATGCACGAGAAGCGCTGCGCTTTGTGAATGGTCCTGTAGTCTCCTGGGAACTGTCAGGTGTCCCAGAAGTCTATGGGGAGGGAGGGGGGAGAACAACTTCCGATCGCCTAGGAGATCGCAGCGGAAGTGGGAATGGGTACCTGTGAAATTCGGTTACTCGCTCCCCAAAGGTGCCAATCCATAATGGGGAGCGGGGGACAAAGGCTTAAAGCGGAACTTCCCCTTTTGGGTGGAGCTCCGCTTTAAGGTGCATTTGATCTGCAGGCAAAGCAGTCTTTGCATTTTTCCCTCGAATACAGCTGCATGTGTTCAAATGGAAACTGCAGCATTTGACTAGAGTGGGCTCAAGCCAACAGGCGTCATTTTCCTGCATTTGAAATGCACGTTAAACACAGGACAGCTAAAACTTGTAACCTCAACTGAGTAGTACACATGATAGTTCCTAGATTGTAAGCTCGAAAGAGCAGGGCCCTCGAACCCCTCGTGTATTGTATTGTTTCTGTCTTGTCTCATGTTCTGTCCCCCTTGCTATTGTACAGCGCTGAGCAAACCCTTTGGTGCTATATAAATACTGTATAATAATAATAGTTTGAAGGCTGTGTTACAGTACACTGTGTTCCTTTGGGCGCATCATGTCCTCATGAGTACCATTTGAACTGAAGTCAAAACAAGTCAAACACAGCCTTTACTTGGCACACGCTGTGTTTGTCATTTAAACACATTCACTTGGATTTGAATAGCAAATGCAGCATTTAACCATGCAACCTGTCAACATAAGCCCTAAAGAATTCATTTTCTAATAACAAGGAATGCCACTCGTAGACTTATTCAGATTGTCTGAGTTTGGCAAATGCTGTAATAAAGTGCAGTATGTGGGGTGTCAGAGCCAGATCGGCCTGTATGATCTGGAGGTGCGGAAAAAAAAAGTCAGGGGAAACACTGGCAACACACCTTCATTTTATCATCTCTACCTAGCTCTCCCTGTTTTTCTGTCTTTCTGAGTCACTGACAGTCTCACAGAGATACAGGGAACCAATATTCCCTGTTAAATCAGCACACTTCTGGACCACGAGTCATGACCTGGAAGTAATGACTGGGTAGTGCAGAGGAGGTGCAGGAGACAGCAGGAAGCACTAGTTCCCTGCATCTCTACCTGCTCTGATGAAAAGCATATGTCTTATACAGTATTAGGCCAGTGTTTCTCAGCTATTTTGTAAACCTTTTAAAAGTATGAAATATCACAAGGAACCTCAGTCCCAATGTGTATGTATTGGGTCAAAGGACCCTTTCTTCTAAACTGGATGTTGATCAGTACCACATGTGGAAGTGTCTCCAGAGTGTCCCCTTCACATCAGAATCCTGTAGTCACATCAGAGTCCTCTCATTACATGACAATCAGTCCTGGAAGTGGTGCAGGTCTGGACAAAAGCAAAACTTCCATCCTCTTCTGAATCCCTACCTTGGATCAACTTTATCCGTTTCCATGGTGCAGGCGGGCCAGCCGCCAGCATCATATATACGAATGACTCCTTGTGTTCTGGTCTGCTCCCCTGCACCATGGAAACAAATTATGCAGTGCAATGGATAGGGCAGGGCGCTGTGCAGCCATGCTGACTCGGTATTGCTGAGGATGCACACTGCCCCCTGACCATTATTGGTTCCGGGGGGTATAACTGGTGTAAAACTCACTGGTTGAAGCGTTTTGGATATTGACCTCGTATACATTTTTTCCAAAGGGGCTACCTTTCAAGTGGGATATTAAAGCTGAAAACTGTAAAAATCCTCACATATACAGTAGTGGGGCAGTGGTTACCTGCTCCTTTAGTTCTAGGGGAACAAGAAAAGAACTTAAACATACCTGAGCGTCAACTGCCGCAGGCTTCTCTATGCAGCCAGCCCAGACCCAGCAGCATCTTTTCTCCTGCACACTGACGGTTTAAAGTCCTCTGATGTCTTCAAGACCAGTGCAGGGTCCATAGACCTGCACAGGACCTGAGGACGTTGAGGGACAGTTCACCACTGAAGCATGCATGACTTCCCTCTGCCAGGGAAGTGGAGAATTAGCCCTGGTTCACACTGGTGCAACTTGTCATGCAATTTGACAGTTCCAAATTGCATGACAAGTCACACCCCATTGCCGGCAATGGAACCATCCAAAACGGTGAGACTTTGGGGTGCTGCACTGATTTTGAAAAATGTTCCTGCACTATGTTACTGCACTAGGCAGCAATTGCAATTGATTGCCAGAGGTTACAGCATATCATTACTGCTCACTGACTGGTTGCTAGAGGTTACAGCACATATTACAGCTCGTTGATCAGTTGCTTGAGGTTACAGCACATGATTTCTGCTTGCTGATTGGTTGCTAGAGGTTACTGCACATCATTACTGCTCACTGATTGGTTGCTAAAGGTTACTGCACATCATTACTGCTCACTAGTTGGTTGCTAAAGATTACTGCACTTCATTACTGGTCACTGGTTGGTTGCTAGAGGTTACTGCATATTATTACTGCTCACTGATTGGTTGTTAGAGGTTACTGCACATCAATACCGCTCACCCATTGGTTGCTAGAGGTTACTGCACATCCTTACCACTTAATGATTGTTTGCTAGAGGTTACAGCACTTAATTATGTCTCACTGATTGGTTGCTGAAGGTCACAGAATATCATCTCCTCACTACCGCTACACCATGGACTGAGAAGGTTAGGAGACCCACCAATAGACAGAAAACATCTAAGACTCCTGGGATCAATGACAGTGCTGGAGGGGATCAGTGGCAGTGCTAGGGGGAGGGTTGATGGGATCAGTGGCAGTGGTGAGGGGTGGACTAAGTGGCAGTGCTGAGGGGATGAAATGACTGACAGTGCTGATGGGGGGATAGGATCAGTGGCAGTGCTTGGAGTGGATGGAATCAGTGGCAGTGCTGAATAGGGGAGGTGACATTTCTACACTGACCTCCAATGTTAGGGCAGAATAAAACTGATGACCAATGTAAGGGGAATTTACACTGACCACCAATGTAAGCGCAAATCTGCACTTACCACCAATGCAAAGGGAAATTTACATTGACCACTAATGCAATAGGGAATTTGCACTGACCACCAATGTAATGAAGATTTTACACTGACAACCAATGTAATGGGGGACTTTACACCATTTCTACACCGGCTACCAATGTAAGGAGGATCTTACACTGACCACCAGCAGAGGTGTTGGTGGCTGGAACCTCGGGGAGGGGGTGCGAGCATAATATACATATGAATGCTGCCACTATTTGCATATGACTGCAATATTTCCAATGCTTTTTACATATAAATTCTGCCATTATTTACATGTCAATGCTGACAGGGTCTGCACACCTGAGTTACCTATACATGGCAATAGGAGAGAGCTGGGCAGCATAAGTGACAGCACTTCACACTGAGATATCGGACACAGCCTGGGACAAAGACTTCCAGGGACAAGGGAATGTAAACTAGTACAGTTGGCAAGCATGGGGCAGCTGCTTTGGGCCCCACAACAATGACTGGGCCCAGGGCAGCTGCCCCTTTTGCCTCCCTTAAATATGGCCCTGCTTGCATAGACATTGTGCATGAAGTCACACAGATGTCAGGCAAGCCACACATAAAATCGCACTGACCCGCGGCTTTGAAATTGCGCTACTTAAAGTGAAGTAGTACAATTTCAAAGCTGCATTTAGTGTGAACTAAGGCTAAGTAAAAGTGATTTTCAGTCTCCTAGACTAAATAAACTTTTAATGTTTGAAGTACAGATGTAGCCCCACTATAAGGAAAGATTTACTAGAGTTGGGCTGTAAAGAATATATAAACCAGGGGTACTGAATTAAAATTCACAGAGGTCCGGTTGGTAAGATTTTCTTTCTGCAAAGGTCAGTATCTTGTTTTTCTTCTATTACTCAGGTCTTTCACATCACAGCTCCCTTTACATCAATGTCCTCAGTCTCTCCTTTACCATCAGAGCCCCCCATACAACACAACTCCCTTTCACATCAGAGTCCCCCAATATTATAGTCCCACTTACATCACAGTCCCTCCTTGACATCACAGTCCGCCTTGCAATCACAAGCCCCCACATCACAGGTCCTTCCCTCCTGACATCACAGACCCTTCTTATCACAGCTCCCTTTTCTCACATTACAGCCCCCGTATCACAGCTTTCTCTCTAACATCACAGTTCCCCCATATCACAGCTCTCCTCACATCACAGCCCCCCATATCACAACTCTTCTTCTCACATCACATCCCCCAGTATTACAGCTCCCCCCTCTCACATCACAACTCCCCCCCATTTCACAGCTTCCCCCCTCTCACTTCACAGCCTCCCATATCACAGCTCCCCCTCTTGCAGCCCCCCTATTTCACAGCTCCCCCCCTCTCACTTCACGCCCTCCCATATCACAACCCCCCTTCTCATGCCACAGCCCCCTATATCACAGCTCCCCCCTCTAACAGCCCCCCATATCACAGATCCCGCCTCTGACATCACAGCCCCCTCCCCCCATATTCTTCCCCATACCTTAACTAAGCATTGTGGAGGGCAGGAGGAATGGCAGGGTGGACTCCTGTTCTGTATGTACTCACCTGCCTCCGCTACTGCTGTCTTCGCCACTGCTGCTGTTCAAGTCACAGCATGGAAGAGGGTGGGAGAAATGGAAGGAAGGACTCCTCTACTGAATGTACCGGCTTGCTATCACCACTGCTGAACTCAGAGCAAGGAGAGGGTGGGAGGCACAGAAGGTCTCCACTGAGTGTGGGAGCTGCCCGCATGAAAGGTTGGCTCCCATTCCCAGCTCCCCCTGTAGACCTACAGTGTCTCCCACCCACTTCCCTGCTCTGTGTTCAGCAGTGGTGGCAGCAAGCAGGTGCATTTAGAAGAGGAGCCCCTCCTTCCATTCCTCCCGCCCTCTTCCCTGCTGTGACTGTGACAACAGCAGCAGCGATGGCGGGGGCAGCAGGCAAGTACATACAGAACAGGATTCCACTCTGCCAACTGCTGCAGCGGCTGGAGGAGAGGAATCCACTCAGGCTGCTAAGTGGTGTGGTCGCGGTCTGAACAGGACTGCCACTAGGTTCATATTCAGACCACGGTCCATCATTTAGTGACGCCTGAAATAAACCTAAACCGGACATGTAATATGTTGCAGCATACCAGGTATGTTGGCAGCATTAGTTTTCTTTTTTTCAGCCATTTTACTTTTTTTTTCACCTAATAATCCTGCAATTAAAACACCTCTTGTCCTAGGGTGGCTTTGTCCATTCCTCCATTGTACCTACACTGTATAGGGAAATTTTCAGTTTTTCAGAAGATAACATGTAAGGAAAACAATATTGTGATTTTGGTTCGGTTTACAGGAAATGAGGACAGCACACGTCTGGCAAGATTAGCAGGTATTTTCTGTGCTTGCTAAAAATGTTCTTGTGTTTAGATATCCTTTAATTTGTTGACGTCCTAGTTTGAGCATTTCCTAGATTGGTATGTCTACTCATGTGGCCGCAGGATGCTTGGTAAATTTATCAGGTACTATTATTGAACGAAATTATATATATTGGGGATTGAATACATTTTCCCATTGTGCTTATGTCATCTGGTTACCAGAATATTAATTGTTTTATGTTTTCTAATATATATTTTTATTGACTTTGTTTTTACATTTTCCAATTTTATAGACCAGCCTGGAGTTTAGTGAAACAATTTTGCTACATGTATTTATAGATTATTCTTGTTTTTGTGAGTTCTTAGAAAAGAACATGTTTGCTGAAAACATGTAATAATGCTACAGGACGAAGTTCCTTTTACCGTTGCAATAAAATTTTACACAGCTGAGGTGTGGACCTTCTTTTCTATTTCATTGCAGTAATATATTGAGTAAATGGGCAGCACAGTGGCTAAATGGTTAGCACTTCCGCCTGGCAGTACTAGGGTCGTTGGTTCGAACCCCAACCACGGCACCACGTGCCTGGAGTTTGCATGTTCTCCCTGTGCCTGTGTGGGTTTCCTCCGGGTACTCCGGTTTCCTCCTACACTCCAAAAGACATGCTGGTAGGTGGATTGGATCCTGTCTAAATTGGCCCTAGTAAGTGTATGTATGAATGTGAGTTAGGGGCCTCAGATTGTACACCCCTTGAGGGTTAGGGACTGATGTGAATGTACAATATATATATGTAAAGTGCTGCGTAAATTGACAGCGCTATATAAGTACCTGAAATAAATAAATAAACCAGATCTTAAAAGAAACCTTTGCAAGGAGGAACATACAGATTTACATTGTTGACTTTTTATTCTGCTGATCCTTTTGCTTCAATAATTTGAGTCACCAACCCAGGTTGAAATTGTAGTTTAAAGGTCCTAATATGTATACAGTGAAGGAAATAAGTATTTGATCCCCTGCTGATTTTGAATGTTTGTCCACTCACAAAGAAATGATCAGTCTAAAAATTGAATGGTAGGTGTATTGTAACACTGAGAGACAGAATAGCAACAAACAATTTCTAAAGAAATGCATGTCTAACAAATTATGCACTGATTTGCATGTTCATGAGGGAAATAAGTATTCTGCAATTCAGTACTGCATTTTAGCTTTGCAAAACCTTTCTGCACTTTAATGTTGCTAATACAACTTGCTATAAAAATCCTTAAAGCAGAACTTCACTCTCTTAATCACCATTGACTATTTTTGAATCCTTATGCTGCTAGCATTAGTAAATAGATACATGTAGATCATACATCCTAAGTGTCTTTAGGAGGGGAGGAGGGGTTTTCTCAGCTAAGAACACCCTCGTGCCTGCATGTCTGAGCTAAGAGTACATGGATTCCAGGAAGTAAATACTACATGAATCATCTGCTCTTACTCAAGATGACCACGACCAAAAATGCTAGGGGATGTTTGTAGCACGTTCCTAGTCAGCTACGGGGAGCTAGACTCTAATTGTTAGCTAGGAAGGCTGCGTGGCAGCCTGAGTATGATAGCTGGTCATATAGTGGTTAGAGCCGAGAGGCTCTGCAGACCAACCCTCTGGAATTTCCCCCTGCTCTAGAACTTTGGAGAAAGATCTAGAAGCATCTGAGGAGTGGCTTGTCTGTACTCTTGGAGGGTTCTGGCCAATCCCCAACAGCAGGCTTGGTAAGGGGCAAGGACAGCCTTTAACAGTAACTGAGCCTACACATCTGGGTACAGAGGAGTTGGAGGGGGCCCAGATGGAGAGGGGCTCACCTACAGGCAGGGGACCTGGAAGGAGGAAAAGACTTCAACAACCCCATGAAAGAGGACCGCCTGGGAGGCAAGGAAGGAGCAACACAGTTAAAAGGCCTGGTAGCAGCCACCGATCCACCAGGAGCACAGGAGAAGGACTGAGTAGGCAGACCTGCACCAGATAGGGGAAGGAGGCACTTTAGTGGGAAACTGGATTAGCCTGCTACCCAGGATTGTTTCACCATTTATGTGGCAGACACTGGATCCCCTGCTCAGAGATTCAGCCAGAAGAGCTGGATAAGGAGAATATCTAGAGTCTGCGGTGGTACTACAGGAGACGCTGGCTAGCTCTCCAAAAGAGACTTGTAAATAGTTCCAGGATGTTGTCTCCGTTTTCACAGTTTCATTGGGCATCCTGTACACCCCTTACCCTATCCAAGTTACAATCCCCTAAATAAAATCACAAAAACAAAGCTCAAGGACTGGTTACTGACTCCTGGATGCAAGTCTATGTGAAAATGCATGTTGCTTGGCCGTGTATGACTATAGGGGGACTCAAAATTTCAGCAACTCCTAGAGGGGTATATTTGCTTTGAATATTGAAAATGAAGTATTTAGTGTTACTCAGGTGCAGCATAGATCCACTTTAAACCTTCATGTTTAGTGCCGACATGTATAATTTCATCCTTATCCCCAATGTACTTGCCTCAATGATCTAATTCTAGGTCTGAACATGTCATATGGTGGGAGGGGTAAGGTCTGTTTATCCTTACACAAATACAGACTTTGGAAAGTTGGAATTTATATAGCATCCTTGTGCCTTTGTATCTTGTCATCAGGAAGGTGAACATGAATTGTCAAGTTAAGCTGTGAAACTGAAGTGTGTCTGATGCAAATGGCACATTATTTTCATTTGGCACAATTAAGCTTCCTTTAATGTGATCCTAATGACTTTTGTGTGTGGAGAAGTGAGATAAATGAAGATAATAGTGATTATCTTTAATATTATGGCCATGGTAAAATGAGGCCTGCAGTATCTAACGCCCCTTTAGACTAATTGTTAGGCATTGCCATGATAAAATACAAACATTATAGACTCCTACTGGATTATTAAACCCCTTATAGTAAATTCACCAAGAGGAAAATAATAGGATTTTTGTACTTTTTTAAATATAATTTTCCTGAAGTCCATTGAGGGACATGTGTGTTATACAGATGCCTTCAGGAGGTTGGGGCAAGCAAAAAAAAAAAAATGACACCAGCCCCTTTGTAATCCCACCTTCAATCATCATATCTCAATTTTATGAGCAAGCAGTATAGAAGACCAATAACACAAGGAGACATACATAAATGTAAAAACTCTCACAGAGGTAAATTTAAAAAAAGAGAGTGAAAGGAAAATAAAATTGTAGTAACCTTGAAAACTCAGAAAAGAGAAGATGGTGTGAATTACTATAAAAAAAAGTGATAGTTAAGGGAAAAGATATGATGAAATGCAACTTGCGGACATGGTTATCAGGATAAAAGGCATGGGAAGAGACCTTCTGAGTCACATGTAAAGGTGACGGAAGGTAACTTGCCCTTTAAAGATCAGTATCCTCCACAGGGGAGTATTGTTAGATGTCCAAGAATAAAAACCAGCAGGAATATTAGTTCGATAGGAAGAGCAAGGAAAGTAAGGGTAGCCTTGGCAGATCAATGCAGTTAAAAGAAAAAAGAAGAGAACGTATCTTCCAATTACCAGGTGTCACTAAAGCCTCTGACCTCACATGATCTCACTGAGGGAAATAGTCCAGCAGGGTAACAGAGTGCCCTGGCTGCAATCCTCCAGGGTTGAGTAGTTACTAGTTATTAGCAATGAAGTCTGCTGTAAAAGGAAGAGAGGGGGAACACTAACCTGGACAACCAACACTTAACAAGGTGGGGTACGTCAAATGCTAGTATTTGGAGGCCAAAATATTGACTTAAAGAAAATTAATCATATGGTCAAGAAGGAGCCCAACAGTAACCGGCAACATGGATAGACAATCCACTCAAATACTGGTTAAGTTTTGTTGGAATACAGTGTTCGTGCATTTTGTGTGACAACTACTATCAGTAGAGATATATTCTTCAACTAGTAGATGGCAGTGTTTATAAGTCTGTAGCTGGATCTATGGTAAACACTTTTCACTGAATAAAGTTTCCTGCTTTCATTGTTGCAGTGAAGCAGAAAAGCACATGTGGACTGTGCACTTTGTTCTGTAGGGCTATGCACAGGATTTCTAACAAATCTTCAAAAGGTTTTTGGAGGTGATGATTTAGCAACTTTCAGATCAGATAGCACAAGTTAGATTTTTATAAAGTTAGAAACGGTCTGTGTATACTGTGAATTGACTAATAAAAAGACTGAACAAGAGAAGTGTCTGTTGGTTAGAACCAGACTCAAGAAGTAGGAAAGCAGATACAATGAAGAGGAGAATCCTACCAGGATAGGGGAGAGGAATACTCTCCACACTTTCCAGAATTCTAATTAGTGTGAGGATTTTGGTCTGAAAGGTCAGCTTGATGCTTGCCCAAAATCCAGATTTCCATAATCAAAATCAAAGGGAAATATGGAAGGATGGCATAAGAAGTAGAACCATGCTAAATTACATTTTCCAACAGTTCCATAAATCCTAGAAAGGTTTGGGGCAAGGGTTCACAATTAATGCAAACTACGCTGTATAAGAGTTCAAACTATAGGTATGTAAATCAAGTATGTAGCCTTTTTTTGCGGGGGGGGGGGAGTTATGAGACCCTCTCCAAACAGGATATTGCGTTAATCCTGTAGGTAAATAAGAGAACCAGAACCTTCTCTAAGCGGAAGAGGGAGTTTGATCAAGTTGGCAGTGCCTCCACCCAGGACAGGATCTCTGTGGGCAGAGGGGATTTCCTTCCTGGGAAATTAACCAGTATTCTAACCAAAGTAATTTGGAGCAGACAAACTACTACAGCCTGCATATATCATTAGCCATACGTATATAGATTCACATTAGTATTGAAATAACATGAGCTTTATATAATAAAACATTAATAACAGTACATAAGTCCAATGTACACACAGGTATTAAATCCAAAGAACAAAGGTATACCGCTCAGGCAAACAATCCAGATCAATCCATGACAGGTGCAGGCTCTGGCTCGCCACCACACACGATGCAACAGGAAGGGTCAGTCACACACCGGAAGATTGATGAATATAGTGTATATTTATTGATCCATAGGACACACAGAACACCAGGACATCAATACAGGACTTGTTAATGCGTTTCACACGATCTCGTGCTTAATCAAGCATTAAGCTGTCCCAACCTCCAAGAAGTATGATTAAAGGCAAAAAATGTTTAAATTTTAGATTAGAACACCTGTCTAATGCCCCCATTAGGAAGATTCCCCTTCTGTATTTGTCCTGTTTACCATTATCACTGATCATGAATGAATATTATTCCCCCAAATTTTGGGTTGTAACCAGAATATGAATAGAGGGGAAAGGTTCTAATGAGAACACTAGTTCTGGTTCCCCCACTTTGAAGGGATTTCTTCACACTTACTCTCTAGGTTATAGGACAGGAAATGAAGGGAAATCCCCCCCCCCCCAGTGGAAAGCAGTTGGCAAACTTTCCCCCCCCCAAAAAAAAACCTCTTACTCTATCCAAAATTAACAAAAAAAGTTATGCCTTTAGTTGTACTTTAAAGTGGTTGTAAAGGCTGAAGGTTTTTTTTACCTTCTAGCATTCAGTCTCTGCCTCCTCATTGGCTGAGAAAGCAAGTGGGAGCCATTGGCTCCCACTGCTGTCAATCTCAGCCAGTCAGCCAATGAGGTGAGAGAGGGGGTGGGTGCCCTCATAGCAAGCTGCTTGCTGTGGGTGCACCTTACAGCCAGTAGAGCCTGCAGGGGATCCGAGAAGAGGAGGATCCGGGCTGCTCTGTGCAAAATCACTGCACACAGTAGGTACATATAGATATGTTTGTTATTTTACAAAGAAAAAAAAAATGAACCTTCAGAATCGATTTAATATACCAGTATAATATATATGTCTAAGAATATGGTAAATTCCTGTGACCCTCAATGGATGATAAAAAAATGGGTGTTGCCTTCATGGGTGATCTTCTTCAAATGCTAGTTCCTGGCTGTAATGTTGACCCACAAGGTTGAATACTTTCTATACCACTGACCCAGAGCAAGTATGCAGATAAGAAAAGTCATATAAGAGGTTTAGTAAATTTCAGGTTTACTCATCTTCAATAAAGTATGCACCATCTTGTAGGCAGCCGCAGTCTGCTTTCTCCACTGTAGGTGAGGCTTAACTGGGATGGTACTGCAGCCGTAGAGGAAGTCAGGAGAAACTTGGTCTCTCTATGGTTTCCTGGTCCCCTGAGGAAGTGTTCGGGTAGGCTACGCTGTATTCAGGTGACTCCTGGTGGCCAACTTGGGTCAGTAGAGTCCCCATGTTTGGTGCTGATTTTGTGAAGTGGATAGAGGAGAGAAAGAACACCCGTCTGCCAGGGAAAGTGACAGCTGCAGGGAGAGGTTTCTGATAAGGAGGGACAGGCTAGGGACACGCTATTCTACTTTGGAAGCCTCCCCATTGGGACCGGACCAGCCAGACCTCATTACGCTCTATGGGACAGATGCTGTCGGTGGATCTGAATCTGCTGCTTTCTCAAGTCACACAGATCTGGGAGTAGAGCCTTTCCTTTAATACAGGTTCTTTCTGCTGCAACCGGACTCTGTCATGACTCCACCACACCATGTTTCACCTGCCCACCACCTGCTGTGGGTCACATTATCTTAAGCACCCCTTAACTTAAGTACTTTTAGTAGCAGTAACATCAGTAGTGTAGAAGTGTTCTACTACTAAAACTAAGATGTTTACTTTCTCAGCAACTTTGCAAAGGTCTAGCAACAATGTGCCTATTTATTGAACAGTAAAATGGTAGGTGAGGAAAAGAGCATGTTGTGAGAAAAAAAAATAAATGCTGCTGTTGAGCCTAGGCCCTTGGTACCCAACCTGTGGCCTGGGGGCCCCATGAGGGCCATTGGCACTTTTTGTGCAGCCCTCCGGGCCCCTGCAGGCACAAATCTGTGTGTCCCTATTGCTCTGTTATAGCAGTGATTTCCAGAAGTCTCATGTAATACTGTATGTCTCCAATCTATGACTGTCTCATGAAGCATGTCCCCAGTCTCCCAACAACTCCTGTAGCATGTACACAGCCTCTGACAGACTATTGCAGCATGTCTGCAGTCTTTGACCATCTCCTGTGTTATGACCACAGTCTCTGATCATCTCTTGCATCATGTGTGCAGTCTCTGACCATCTCTTGCATCATGTCTGCAGTCTCTGACAATCTCCTGTTCCATGTCCATGGTCTCTGACCATCTCTTGTATTATGTTCAGAATCCCTGACCATGTCTTGCATCATGTCCATAGTCTTTATATCCTGTTGTGTTTCTGTGGTCTGAAATTTATGCTGATGTCGGCGGGGCTCCAAGTGAAGCTCCCCCATAACAGGTAAGTTGACCACCACTGACTTAGGCACTTCTGTCACCAACACAACAAGAATATTCCAAATTTGTAGAACACACCCCTGAATCTTTAGCCATAAGTGGATGTCCCAGCCAAAACTACTAACACACTCTGGATTCGTCATGTCAATGTGGTTACCTGGAGACAAGCTTTAATTGACACCAACTCATATACCGCTAGTTTTGGGGAAAATGCTACCATGAAAATTATAACTAACGCTCACTTGTATACTGGTGAAGTATATTTTGTTTTACCGGCCACTCCTCTGCTGAAGCTATTCTGTTTCGAGAACGATGAAGACGCATACACATACCTTACAGATGACGATGATACTGTATTTCAAAGCAGACCCAACATTTTCCATGTCAGGTATATCAACTATGACAATTACTGTACATCTAAACACTGGCTGGATTCTAAGCAATAAAGTTACCTGAAGAGGAGCTGTTATTGACTCTGACTCCTCTACCACTGGCTCTAGGGGAAAATGTTACCAAAAATATATAGCTAAGGCTTCATTCACATGGGTGTACTAGGGTGTACACCTATGCGAGGGCCATGTTTGCCCTCACAGGGATGCATATCCTAGACACAACCGTTGCTCCCAATCTGACATGGGGAGTGCTGCATGTCTTGAACACACACTGTCTTTATTCAGGGCCATGCACCAACACATGCTTGGATGTCAAATTGGGAGCTGTGGTTGTGTCTGTGCAGTTGCTGCATCCCAATTAAAATGAATGGGACTAGCTGCATGGGGATTCACAGAAGTCCTGTGCATCCCCATGTGGGCAAACATTGCCCTTGCTCAGGCGTTCTCTATAGTACACCCATGTGAATGTGGCTTAAAGCGGTAGTAAACCGCAGGAGAAAAAAAAAAGTCCCCTGCAAGGTAATGTCATAATGTGCTAGTATGCATTGCATTGCAATATACATTATGTAGGACTTACCTTAAAAGAAAGCCCTCCTGTCACCGCTGCAGAGGCTTCCATCTTCCCCTGTTCTTCCTTCTGGGTTTGCGAGCTCCGGCCGTCTGCCAGGCTGGGCCACGATGATGTCACTCCCACGCATGCGCGTGGGAGTCCCAGGCCATGGCACAGTACTCTGAAGGAATGGCACGGTATGCCGTTACTTCAGAGCGCATGCGCCGACACTAAAGAAGAGAGAATATATTCTAAAGAGTGCATTCTTAGGAGATATTCATTTTACCGACAGGTAAGCTTTATTATATAGGTAAAAGTTAAAAATAAGAGTTTACTACCACTTTAAGTTGTACGGTATATTGCAAAAAATATACTGTGAATGAACCATTTCCTGCTCTCACCACGCTTCAGGCTCGGTGGCTTACTACATTAGCCACAAATTATTCATCTCAACTCTTCATATAAACGCCTTTCCATAGACCTAAAAAAAGGCCTTTTCTGTTTTTTGGGACCTAAACATGATAGATAAGAGGAAACCTGATGTAAATAGATAGTAAAGTCCATTAACATCCAGCAGACCATGGATCCAACATAGAGAGAAAACCAAATAGTCACAGATGTTACAAAAGTGACATCCATCCAGTTTAGCTCCATACGTCTTCAATGCATCAAGTGACCGTTAGGGCCCTTACTAATGGGCATCATCAGTTCAGTCATGTCCATTTCTAAAGCCCCATACACATGGGCCAAATATTAGCCCAAATCAGCGGGTACAGTAGATACCGGCCAACATCTGGCCCATGTGTACAGATCCTTGTTTGACAGAAGGCGATCTCACAGCCGGCTTCTGTCGAAGGCGCATGCTGGAAAACCAGCAGCTGATCAGCATCTGATCAGCGCTCTTAGCCAATGCCTGCAAGCGCTGACCGGTGTGGGGGGGTGTCCCCCTGTCAGAACACAATAGCTCTGCGGCGAGATCGCTGTAATAATGTTGCATTATTAGTACAGAGACCTCGTTGCACGATTCCGGTTTTTTTTGGTCAATCTGCTGGGCTGAACAAAAAGGTCCTTTCACACGGGCGTTCCGTTTTTTTTCATCAGTTCAGTCACATTTTTTCCAAGAAAAAACAGATCAGTTTACATCAATTTTTCATCAGTTCACATCAGTTTTTCATCAGTTTACATCTGTTTTTAATCCATTTACATCCGTTTTTCATCAGTTTCCATCCATTTTTCATCTGTTTTTCATCAGTTTATATCCGTTTTTCATCCGTTTCCATCCATTTTTCATCTGTTTTTCAAAAGTTTACATCTGTTTTTTACATCCTTTACCAATACAAAAATGGACCATATGTCCATTTACATCCGTTTTTTGTGCGTTCCATTTTTTTTAATGGAAGAAAAATAGGGTTTTCTTCCATACAAAAAAAACGGATATTAACGGATGCAGACATTAACGGATGTAAGCAGATGATCATCCGTTTACATCCGCTAGTCCATAGAAATACATCGGTGTCCGTTTTTCATCTGTAAACAGACAGATGAAAAACAGACATACAGAATGCCCCTGTGAAAGGGGTTTTACTGTGTGTACCAGACTTTAGAAAAGGCTGATGAGTATTGAATCGGATTACAGACGTCTGCACATCCGTCTTTAGTTCAGTTCAATTTACATGAGTTTCCACCTGTTTATGTCTACAAAAACAGAAAAGGATGCAGACCATTTCCACTTTGCTCCATGGACATAATCTGACTCGGATTTAAGCGAATGTAAATGGGCATATGTCTGTTTCACCTTTCATTTTATACATATCACACACCCTTTCTCATGTGACTGGAAAGTCCAGAGGTCTGCTTTATATACCAGTGTAAAGATTTATTTATATAATATAATAGTAGACCGCCTTCTGAGAATTGCCTATGGCAGATCCTGTAAATTAGAAGTGTATAAACAGCATATTTAATGTCAGAATGTGCGGTTTATGGAGTCTGAATAATTCTATCACCTGTCAGACTGTTGAATTAGATCCCATTCATCTCTGCTTCACACTCCATTCAGAGTTGCAGTAATCTCCAGAATACCAATCAATATACCATTTGCTTTCAGGCAATCATTTACTTTTAAAGTTTCTGTACCAGTAATACAGACCTGGGCAATTTACAGCTCTTTGGCTGTCCCTGTCCGGCCCTTGATGCCTCCATTGTCAGCATGCCTCTCTGAGCCTGTCAGCTATCTCACTGAAGTCAATGGGCACGTTTGACAAGCAGTGCTGCTTGTCGGTGCTTGCTGATGCCAATCCTTTTGTGGCTCCCCTTGCAATACTGCCAGCTTCTCCTCCTCACTCTCCCTCTGGCTGCAGTGAAGGATAATCCATTCAAGTATCTGTGCCCCCACTCTCCTACTGTCTCAGTCCCCTGTATAATCCCCTTCCACCCACTGTCCAGGTCCCCCCTGTGTACCCTTACCCTTGCAGCTCTGTTGGCTTTCCCCCTCTCCTCTCATGCCAGCAGCTGCTGAGGGCAACAGGGGGGGGTCATTTAAGGATGAAGAATGGGGGGCCAGTAAATATGTCCTATGTACTGGCCCCTTCCTTTCCTGAATGAACATAGTGAGCTATCAGTACCAATCACTCCTGTGTATATTCATCACTGAAGCATAGTAAACTGTGTTTACTATGATTCAGTTTGTGACTGAAAAGAAAGCTGCAGAGTGCTTCCTATTCAATCATCTGTGAAATCCATGTCCCCAAAAGTGAGACATTTGAGGTCTGTTTAGACCCCTAATATTTCATCAAATACTCCCAACAGGGCTGTTAATAAAAAAATATAAAATAAAAAATACAATTTTGGAAAAAAAATTCCTCCAAAAATCTAAAAAATAATTAAAGAAAAACTAAAGGCTTCATCACATGTGCTTTGCTCTGTAAAGAACAGTCAGTATTTGGATCACTCTTCAGAGAGCATTTGGCAGGTGGTGAGGTATATCACCTCCTCACTGCCTGCTTTAACCTGACAGTAGAGCACCACAACCATGAGCTTTGTACGCAGTTGCGGGGCACTTGCAGTACAGTGCTATTGACATGTTCAATGGGCATACAATTTCTGCTATGGCTGCGAAACATAGCATTGCGGCCATGACATGTCTACATTGCTATCCACTGCCTCTGTTGCTAAAGAGGATAGGGGTTGGTGGGCGATAAAAGCACAGCTCAGCCATGGGGTTTTACAACTCCCCCCCCCAACATCATGTATGAATGAACCCTAAGGATTCATTCACACAGTTACTCAGTTAGTTGGCTGTGGGAATGAATGGATTGTCCATGCGGCTGGAGCTGCCTGTTACACAGCAGCTGTATGAACACAGCCACAGGTCCCAATCTGACAAGTGTTTCGGCATAAGTGAGTGGCCCCGAATGCACACTGTCTTTGTTCTGGGCCATAGACCTGCACCCCAACACTTGTCAAATTATGACTGGTGGCTGTTGTTCGTACAGCTGCTGCCTCCCCATAGCATAACATAGGCTTACTGTACACAGCTCCAGGCAGCTCCTGCCCCATAAACAAACCATTGATTCACACTGTACAGGCCAGAGCACCCATGTGAATGAACCTTAAGACCTCATTCACACATGCAGTTTTATTTATTAACTCAATACAGTTTTATAAATATATGTGGGGTGGGAGATGGAGACAGAAAATCTCTCCAAATCCTTGTAAAAAAAAGGTTTTACTGATACCACACCCCTAATTGGAAATGCAGTAAATATAACCCTAACAAGAAAAAGCCAAAGGGGTTTTAAATGTACCAAACCATAAAGAACAATATCTATATATAAAAAATGGAAAACAAAAATAGAAAAGAATTTACCACCTTTTATTACGTTAAAAAGCCACCGTATTAGTGGAACATGACAATCGGACACATAGAGGGTCATAAAAAAATCCAAATGTATCAAATGAACAGAACTGCAACTGGTAACCTAATTACAGTACATGTAGTTACTGATACGTTAGTGTCAGGGATCCGGGTATGACCAGAAATGTGTGGACTGACACAGGGAAGTAACAGGCTTCAGGAATGATATAATAATATAATTTATTATTAGCTACCCAAATATACAACGCTCAGTAAACAAACCAACCTTCCACTAATCTTAGTATGTGCAGGAACACAGGCGCAGTCAGGGCTGGAGAGGTGGAAGGGTCAGGCCGGCCATATGGTTCTGTTAACGACCGTCTGGTGATACCCCTAGCAGTCCTCAGGACAGGATTCCCCAGGGCGCGGAGTCTAAGTCCCAGTCTGCTTATTCACCAGGGCCCCTGATGGTGGGGATGGACTTGGAGAAGACAGGAACCAGGTCGCGGCCCCTGAGTACACCTGCTCGTGGTAGAGTGATCCGCCAGAGGTATATGCAGGTAGGAAGCCTGATGTGAAGAGGCAGAAGGTGTGAGCAGGGATGGCTGGATCCGTGCAGGATGGATGGATCGTCTGGGTAGCGTAAGGCGTAATCAGGCAGGCCAGGTCAGCAACGTGCGGGCAGCGAGGTACCGAAGGAGCAGGCAGAGAATATTCAGGGTCACAAGCCGGGTTCAGGAACTCACGGGCAGCGCGGTACAGAGGATCAGGCAGAGAATGGTCAGGGTTACAAGCCGGGTTCAGTAACTCACGGGCAGCACGGTACAGAGGATCAGGCAGAAGGATGGTCAGGCAAGCCAGGGGTTAAACAGGAGACGGTCAGCAGGGTCAGGAACAATGCAGAGTCGGCAACAAATCAGATAGGCAGAGGAACAGGAACACAGGATACAAGGTACAGGGGCTCATGGGAAACATACACCAAGGCACTGATCACAGGCCTGGTCATTCCTTAAATACACCTCCTGCAATCAGCCCTAGGTGTTGGCTGACTGCAGGAGTGAGCTTCTGGCTGCTGAGAGCACCCGCTGGTCAGCCCTGGTACTGCAGCCCACACGGCAGGTGAGTCCCACCACCAGTGCTGAGTCCATTCCTGACAGTTAGACGTTAGAGTAACATCATAAGTGTCAGTTTATATATTGGTTAGTTGCTGAAGCCTTGAGATATGAAATGATGCTTTGCTGATATATTCCAACACGTTTTACGGGGCAAAGCCCACTTCTTCAGGGAGACAAAGACAATAAAGCAAGAATAGGCCCCAAAACACATTATGGATATATGACTATACATAAAATTAAGAAAGACAGTAAAAATAAAAGGCTTAACAGCATTTACCAGTTGACGATATTGATGGCTTTACATTTTGCTGTTGTACAATAATTCCAAATAAATCCAACGTATTCAGATAATCTCAACGATCAAAATGTTTTATACAATAAATATATACATACAAAGTTGTTAATACATAATAATTCAACAAAAAATAATAATATGGAAACACTAATAATATACAAAAAATGACAAAAGCAAAACAGACCAAAAACTAAACAAAAACTAAACAAAGATGAATAAGGAATTGTATAGAGATCTATACGATGGCCAAGAGACTCAAGATAAAAACGGTTTGAAGCTCAGGGAGTCATTCAGGCCTGGAGGCTGTGCTGCCGCTAAACTATCTATCCATCCTGCTTCTTTTTGGAGGATACCCATGTGTCCGATTGTCATGTTCCACTAATACGGTGGCTTTTTAAAACTTTATAAAAGGCGGTAAATTCTTTTCTATTTTTGTTTCCCATTTTTTATATATAGATATTGTTCTATATGGTTTGGTACCTTTAAAACCTCATTAGATTTTTCTTGTTAGGGTTATATTTAGTGCAATACAGTTTTATCTCTTAGGTTTAGCAGGAATTTTGTTGTGTTTGTGTCCACTAGTAATAAATTTAATGTATTTTTAGCAAAAATATAATTTGATTTCTAACAGCAGTCCTGGCCTCATGTGAAAATTAATTGCCCACTCCTTCACTAATTGAACCTATGAATTTACTCAGGTATTTTTTTCCTTTAAGGCCTGTTCATACCTGTGACTGTGCTAGAACGCAGCCATTGGTGTGCTGTAGGATGACAGTGGTGCCAATTGCTTTGCGTCACAGTTTCCTTTTTTTTTTAAACATATGTTATTGAAATGTCACAAAGTGACATTTCCTTACGTTCTATTGGCTGCAGCATGGTGCTAAGCGGTGGATTGCAATACACTGTGCTGCACTGAAAATAAATACTGCATGCTGTACTTTTTTCCAGTGCATACCACTGCAATGCAAAGGTCTGAACTAGCCAGCTGGGAGACAAGACATTTTGCCTTGGCTTGCCGTGGGACTGCGCTGGAATAGCTACCCAATGTAGTCCTACTGCGCCTGGTGTAAATTGGCCCTTAAAGTGATACTAAAGTCTACATTTTTTTTATTAATACATTCTCTATATTAAGGTAAAAAAACATCCCTTTACTTGCCCTGTCATCCATAGATATTCAAAGTACAGGTGTCTCCTTAGCACCCAGCTGGCTACAGGAGGCACCCAGCACCAGTGCGGGACTAACAGAAGAGGAGAAAGGCAACACTGTTGCAGGTAAGTATTACTAGACATGTGCAGAACAAACAAAAAATTGTTTAGTTTTGGATCTATTTGTTAAGTTACTAATTTTGTTTTGTTGTATTTGTAACAAAAATAATTTTGTTTATTAATTTTCAAACAGATTCAAATTTTTCCAATAGATGAAAAGTATTTGAATGGAATTTGAATCGAAAATATCAAATCAATCCAAATTCATTGTGAAGAATAACTGGTTTAGTTCTATTCTTTTCTATTCTAATCTATTTTTACTATTCAATTCTTTTATTTTCTATTCTATTCTGTTTTACTATACTCTTATCTATTCTATTTTGTTTTATTCTATTCTTTTTATTTTATTCTATTCTAATCTATTCTATTTTTCTATTCTATTCTTTTCTATTCTATTAATTTCTATTCTATTCCTTTATTTTTTATTCTATTCTTTTATTCTCTATTTTCTTTAATTTTTTTGTTTAGTCTATTCTATTCTGTTTTATTCTATTATTTTTGAAATGTGAAGACGGCTATATTCTTTCTATTCTATTTTTTCTATTCTATTATTTTCTTTTATATTTGTTTCTATTACATTCTTTCATTTTCTATTTTATTCTATTCTTTAATTTTCTATTCTATACTGTTTTTTGCTGTTCTTTTCTATTCTATTCTAATTTATTCTATTCTATTCTTTTTGAAATTGGAATTTTGGAAAACAGCTATATTCATTCTATTCTATTCAAAATTAGAATTTCAGACATTGGCTATATTCTCTCTTTTAGTCTATTCTTTTCCATTCTAATATTTTCTATTCTATTCTATTCTATTCTATTTTTTCTATTCTATTCCTTTATTTCTATTCTATTCTATTTATTATCTTCGAATTTCGGTATAGGACTATATTCTAACACTAATACACAGTCTTTGAAGGAAATCAGCAATAGTCAGCAATAGGTTTACATTTCAAAGTTGTTTTTGAATTCGATTCAAATTCGGATAATTCGTTTTTTCAGACAAAATTTTGTTTCGTTATTTTGGATTCATTTAAATTCATTACTATTGTAATTGAGAAATTTGGAAACATCCGAATCTCCGAATAACAAAAATTGTGTCTGAATTTTGATTCCCGTTCGGCCCATGTATATAAACAGCTGGATGGGGGCAGTGCAGGAGTGGGTTGCTGTTCATAAAGGAAGCTCGCCATTTTGGACTGTGCATGCTCCCTGGGACACAGCGGAACACCGATCGCTGTATGGGACCTCTGTATGAGGTCCTGATCATGTGATCATTGATTGGCCAATCAGTGATCGCATGAATAGTAGTAAGCAAGATGTCACTTCTGACATCATTGCTTACTACGTGTTAAATCTGTGAATGATCACAGAGATCACATGGTACAAGGCTATTCACAACAGCCTTGTACCATGTGACAAGCTGTGACCAATCACAGCTCACACAGTAGTTCTCAATGGCTGCAAGAATGCAGCCAGATAGAAGGAGAAATGATTGCTTTTACAGCCTTTATGGGTGTAAAAGCAATCAGTGTAAAAAAAAAAATCTTCATCAACCCCCACAAATAGTACAGTGTCATTATGGTGACACTGTACTGCTACGGTGACAGTATGTTAAAAAAAACATAAATAATAATATAAAAAAAATAAAATAAAAATGTACAACATTTTTGAAAAATTATAATTTTTGGTTATAATTAATTTGGGTTATTTTTTTTTTACTAAAAAGATAACTGAATACATTTTGGACAAGATTTATGAAGAAAAATTATTTATGTGCAAAATTTTATACGAAAAACACTTTTTTTTCAAATTTTTGGACTTTTTAATTTATATAGCAAAACAAATAAAAACCCCAGTGGTGAATAAATACCACCAAAATAAAGTTTTATCTGTCTCAAAAAAATGCTAAAAAATTTATATGGGTACAGTGTTGCATGACCGCACAATTGTCATTCAAAGTGTGACAGCGCTGAAAGCTGAAAATTGGCCTGGACAGGAAGGGGGTAAAAGTGTTCGGACATGAAGTGGTTAATACATTTTAATGTGACTGTAGTATAGAACCTTTAATACTGCATTCAAAACAAAGGTAATAATGTAGGTGTTTTGTTCCCTTAGTATATACACAGATAGCAGAGAAGCAATGACAAGCTTAGTTATAGCATTCTCATCTCCTCATCAGAGCCCTGTTCCAAACATTAGCACGATAACAGGAAAATATCGTTCATTATACAATGGCGCTCCTCTGCCTGTATTCGCTGTACCCTTGAGAAGTCAGCTAATCATTCAGTTTATAGCGTGTTCTTTTTGAGGAGGCCTTAAACCCCTAGTTTGCACTACATGGTCTTATCAACATAATTAATATAGGAATTATGCTTTAGAAGCAATTAAACTCAGAATCCACTGGAGGCTATTATCTGGTAGGCAGTACAGTGCTTTAGTGTGAGAAATCGTTGAAGTGAGGATGAATAAGCTAAAAGCTTTATAAAAAGTGACGCACTCAAGTTGCCTTTAAAACTCAGTGCGTTTCTGGCCTATTGCTAACTTAAATGAATGAGACTGTACAGAGAATGCCATCCCTACAGACCTTGTCAGTAAATTGCATATCATGATTTGTTGTTCTTTAGCAACGCCTTATTGCCAGATCATATGAAATACATTACTGCTTCATGCACATCACAATGCTGGTTTATTTCAGATCCATATACACTCACAATCAATGCCAAATGGCATCCTTATTTTGATGGTTCCTAAAAATAATTACATTTTCTAATGACGGTGCAGTGAGAAAGGCACAGAAGGCACCTTATATTTTTTATTTTTATATAGACTGTACAATGTAAAAAAACAAAAAGACTGCAACAATGTGTTTTAACTTGTTTTACCCTGCATTGAGGACCAATATACTTTCCATTTTCCTGGATTCAAATATACACTGGTAAATTCATAAAAGACGGGCGGACTGACCATTCGAGCACTCAGACACTGCCCGAGGGCCCGGGGTCACTAAGGGTCCCCATGAAATGCCCCGATACCTTTTATAGGGTTTTTTGGGTGTGCTTTGAGGACACAGGGGCCCCATGATCTCCTATTGCCCAGGGGGCCCCATGAGTTGTTAGTCCGCCCCTGAAAAGGGTGTCCTAAACACCCTTTAGAATTTCGTGGGGGAGCAGCCCCTCACTACTCTTTGGCCATTGTGCCATCACACTGACAGGTGTATGGCCAAGGAGTTTTGTACTATTGGTGGGTGGAACTAGATGGGGAGCTGAGAGACTAGTTTCCCATCAGGTCCGCTTTAGTGACAGTGACAGTGGCAGTGGGTGGGTCCATAGCCACTATTCAGTCTAATAGCAGCTTTTGGATCCACTGCTTTGCGCTGTCATTCACAGGCAAGGTGGACATGATGAAGAACTAGTCTCGGAGTTCCTATCAGAATCCGCCCACTCAACAGGCTTTGAATTTGAGTTGTTGGGTGAGCAGAACCTGATGAGGAACTCTGAGACTATTTCCCCTTCAGGTCCACCTTGCCTGTGATTCACAAATAATGGAAGTGAGTGTATTCCACAGCTGCTATTGAATTGAATAGCACCTATGGATCCACTCACTGCCAGGTACTGTCAGTCACAGGCAAGGAAGGCCTGATGGAGAACTAGTCTCTCATATTTCCCCGCTGACTGTCAATTAAGTATGACCTGCCTTTATTGGTTGCTAGGATATGGATGCCCTTCGTCCTAGCAACCAATTAAGTAAATATAGGGATCTGCTGCCCTTTGCTCTCTGTATTTATAAATAGCTTTTGCTTTTCCGGTTCCTGCTTGCTGGGTCAGAAAAAAGACATGATTGAAACATTTAAATACATCAAGGGGGTGAATAAGGTTGAGGAGGGCAATATTTTCAACATGAAACCAAAATCAAGAACATGGGAACATGACCTTAACAGCTTAAGGACCGCCCTATAGCAGACATACTGCTACAGCGCGGCACCTGTGCAGAAAATCACACACACATATATATATATATATATATACACAATTTTACATTTCTGGGTAAGGGGCACGCGCAAGTAGCACACGCGCCCTTCCAGTGCCGCCATTCGTGGCCGCAGGTGTCTATCACCGGGTCCCGTCTGGTAATTACCCACCAGTGCCCGGTGATTACTGAGCATCTCTGATGGGGAGGCAGATTGTTTGTTTACAAACAATCTTCCTCCCTGTCAGCTCGAGCACACTGCTCGGGATGGCTGTGCACAGTACAGCCATCCAGATCAGTGTGCTTACAGTGAAGAACACCCCAACGCCCCCTAGTAAAACACACACAGCACACAGTTAACCCTTTGATCGCCCCTCACATTAACCCCTTCCTGCCCGTTGCCATTAGTACAGTGTCAGTGCTTTTTTTTGTACTGATCACTGTACTGGTGTCACTGGTGATGTCACTGACACCAAGTTAGTTCCCTCCCAGTGTCAGCATATTCACTGCAGTCCCACAGTCCTGCTAAAAGTCGCTGATCGCCGCCATTACTAGTAGAAAAGAAATCCCATTATCTATACCGCCACCACAGTGTTGCATGACTGGGCAATTGTAGTTAAAGTAACGCAGTGTCGTAACGCATAAAATGGCCTGGTCAGGAAGGGGGTAAAACCTCAGGAGGGCAAGTGGTTAAACTAACTGGAGGAAAGTTGAAAACTAATCTCAAAAAGTACTATTTTACTGTAAGAGTAGTTCATGCTTTGAATAAATTTCCAGTGGAGGTAGTGAGCCAGTCAACTGTAAATAGCTTAAAAAATGCTTGGGACAAGCATAGATCTATACTCAGACAAAAAAAGTTAACAAAACAAAAAACAAACAAGCAAACAACCCCTCCTCCCCAAAAAAACAAACCCAAACCCAAAAACAAAAATGGGCAGACTCGATGGACCACTTAGTCTTTTTCTGCTGTCACTTTTCTATGACTCTATAACCCAACTGGAGGATTGTGATGGTTTATAAATAGAGGAGTTTCCAGGACGTAGACACAGAGAACTGAGCCACATTTCCCTATTCACACAGGAGCTGCATGTATTTCACCCAGGCTACAAGCAGAGACCATTAGGCAAGTAATACTTTGTTCTAATAGTCTAACTACAGCTGCCCATAGCTTCTCGAATGTACCTATAAATCCTTGTGACAGAAGTATCCCTGTTTATGGCAACAGAGTTTATATGCAGCTCCTGTTATTTTAATTAACCCTGTCCCTTCTGCTCTGGGATTCTATAGCTAGTTTTAGCTCAAGGATCATTAACCAGCATAGATTAGAGCCAGGTTAGGTATCCTAAAACCATTTCTGGTAGTTAGAGGTTAGGTTGCATGACAGATTATAAACTATTAGATACTAACACACAGAGTAGATTAGCTGACTCTGAGCTCCAGTGCTACACCACAGCGCCTGCTGGCGAGAATCTGCGTTCCAGGTTGGTTGGACAACGGTTCAGCGCGCTATCCTGTTTAGGGAGGGTAATTTCTCATAACCCCCCAAAAGAGGGCTACATAAATGTAAAACCCATTTAAATATTTTGATAAAGTAATGAACACACATATCTCCCCCCTCCCCCTTGTACACCAACGTTGAGCTACTTATTAACTCCAGTTTGCTTATCTGCAAACTGGAGGTAATTCTTTTAGAATCTGTCCCAGTCATAGTTACAGATTCTATAATTGGCAGTATTAAGAACTAGGAGAATCTAGTGTATATGTAGGTACCTGTGCCAAGACTGGAGCAAGGTATGGTTAAGCATGGGCCATGTTTAAGGGGCCATATCCTAGAAAAGTGACGTTGCTGATTTATTGAATTCTCCTCGTCATCTTTCCATCATGTAAGTTCAGTAAAAAGGGTTGTGCTCCACTGTAATGTTCTGTGTTGTTTTCTCAACAATTACCCCAATATTGGCAAGTTAGCTCCATTGGCACCCCACACTCTAACTGCCTTGTTAGTTACACTGCCAAGCATTCATTTCCACATCATCTATACCAGGGGTCTCCAAACTTTCTAAACAAAGAGCCAGCTCACTGTCTTTTAGACTTTAGAGAGGTCAGAGTGTAGACAGTGGTAGTAGCAAATGCCCCAGTATTAGTGAGAGTAAACAATGCCCCAAATCTTGGTAGTCAGTGGGAGCAAAAAATGTACACAGTGCCTGTGTCTGGTAGAAGGAGGATCGTGTCCCATCATTGGTATTACTGAGGGAAATAATGCTCCCAACTGGTGTCAGTGGAAGGAATATTTCCATATCTTTGGTGTCAGTGAAAGGAATAGTGCCCCATGGTTGGTTTCAGTGGGATAAATAGTTCCCTATTATTGATGTCAGAGAAAACAATTATGCCCAACTGTTGGTGTTGTTGGGAGTTATAGTGCCCCATCATTACTGTCAAGGGAAGAAATAATGCCCCATTATAGGAGTCGGGGGAAATAGTGCTCCATCATTGGAGTTGGGGGAATAGTGTCCCATCACTGGAGTCTGGGGAATAGTGCCATACCGCTGGTGTCAGTAGGAGGAATAGTGTTCCATTGCTTATACTGTATCAGTGGCCCCTCTTGATGTCAGTTGAAGAAATAGTGCCTTGCATTAGTAGAAGGAATAGTGCCTTGTGGGCTAGATAAAGACAAGCACAGGTTCGCAAGTGGCCTGCAGTGTAGAGAGTACTAATCTACGCTGTCAACTCCTATGTTTTGTTCCTAAAGAGATACACTGTTCACTCACTCACAGCTCAATGTGTGTGGAAGCCTGCTTTTATTATACAGGTACACATAAACTAGGTATACATGCAAAGAAAATCCAAGAGCAACAGTGGTTTTGGGGAAAAAGGACACTTCTGTAAAAGTATCTAATTTCCTGTAAAAGTGTGCTGCTAGAGCCACAGGGCGTTGAACCATTGCAACCCACACATTTTGCTGCCCATTTAATGTATCCAGCTATTTTGACACTGCAAAGTGATCCTTCCAGATTGTGCTCCCAAAATAGGAATGCCTGAAGACTTATCCATGGTTGTTGTTTGGAGATGCCATCTGTTCCACCATATTCTGTGTAGCTCCCAATCCTCCATTTCTGCTTATAGCAATGAGTAAGCAATCAGGTGAGCGGTTAGGATATGACAGAGCCACAGCTGCTGCAATCACCAAGTTAAACCGGTATCTTTATTGCAGATTGTCCTGTAGGCCTCCGATTCTTTAGCACTCATTCACGCCCCAATGTTGGCATGCAGACCACTTGTCAGCAGCAACAGTAACATGTACACAGTATCCTCACAGTGAATTCCCGTTTAGCTCTGGTAACACAGGTGAATGGTTTGAGAGTTTCAAGGCCAAAGGAAGGTTCACACCCCATTGAAACTGGAGTTCTCAGTAATCAAGGAGGGGCTCCACACAGTAGCTGGGTCTTCTGGCTAAGTGTGTGTCTGCATGCTATTAGGTTCCTGCCCGGCTGCATGCCTGTTCTGACAGTGGAGGGACTCTCAGTTGGCTTCAGATCACTTGCACAGCTACTCATCGGTTCTGAGGAAGAGGGGTAGCCTCGAAACGCGTCAGAAATTCAGAGGTCTATAGTCCCCTATAAGACACCTTCCAGGGAGATTGGACCATGCTGTATTTCATTAGATGTGCCTTTGTTTTTTATCCTTTTGTGTGTATACCACTTTTTATACAATAAACCAATTCTCTTAGGTAATGCACTAGGCTCGTGCGCCCTCTGTTTGTTTCTTTGTATGCAGTTCATTTGGATTTCCCTGGTCCGTTGAGAGCAGCAAGGCGTGCATCCTACAGGCATCCTATGTGTGGTTACTGTTACTGTGGGGTCCATCGTCCAGTGCAAGAGTCAAAGCATCTACTCGTTTTCCTTCTGTTACAGTTGCTCAGCTACCTCTGCCTCATCAGCTTTGTCCTCTCTCCTGGGGGGATGAAGCTGAGGAATTTGCATTCCCTCCTTATGGCCATGATCCCAGGGGGTTGACGGAACAGGAGCTGAAGTAGTACTTAAGGCTTAATGGTTTTTATCTCAATGCATTCAGAGCAACACCCCAATACATGTGCTCCCCCCCCCATCAGCAAGCACTTACCTGCTGTCATTGTCACTGCCACTGGCACTGGGAATGATCATTGCTGCTCTCTAGACTTTCCTCTTGTATGGAAGACACTGAAGGCAGCAGAGCAAAAGGCTCCAGCTATCATTGTTCAAACCTCTGGGAGGAGGAGAAGGAAACTATGAGCAGGGGTGTGGCTTTCCAGGGACTTTGTGCGTCTATGGACACACATTGCACTGACCGAGAAGCACAAGTCTGCTTAGCACCCAACTAAGTTAAAAAGGCAAATGCAAACAGGCATGGGTGACCAGTGGATAAGGAACCCAGAGGAAACAACAAAGGAACAATTTAAAGGACAAGGTGATGATAGGTAAATTTGAACCTCCTTTTTTAAACTAAAATAAAAAGAGGATTCAATATCACCTTAAAGGGGCCTGTGCTTTTATCTAAACCTAGTGAGTAAATGGTCACTTTGCTAAAGAACTAACAAACTGTCTGTCCTAGGGTGGCAACGCTGCTTTTCCATAGATAAAGTGAGTGAGTGTTGTCAGGAAGTGTGTTGCTAGCTGGCTCACCAGGTGAAAATAAATGAAAATATTCAGAGAAAATAGATAAGATGCAATATATTATATTTTTGTTCCTAGGTTTAGATACATATTAAAGTATCCTTCAACAAAATGGTAGCCCCTCTGCACACAGACACTGACTCCCTGTTGCATAAATGTGAATGAAATGAGTAAGAGCAGGTTCACACTATGCCCCAGGCTGAATCGCACAGGAATGCATTATGCATTCCTGCGCGATTCATTTGAAGCTCTGTGCAGTGCGATTTCAAGCCTATTCATTTAAATGTGTTTAAATCCAACCACACCAAAAGTAGTGCATGCACTACTTTTTGAAATGCACGGCAACCGCATCGCATGGTGCTTTCTACCATACAATTTGGTGCAGGCCAGTATGGGCAAACACAATGCATTTGTGACCTGCATTTGGGGTGTCGTTAACTTTTAACTGACCCACGCAGCAGATTGCAAAGGCATTGCACTCAGAATGCTGTGCGGGAAGCTGCACAGGACCGCGGCTCTCCCGCACCACATTCCAACGTGATGAGCCCTAAAAGATGGCTTTGGCTCCTTTTCTCCACATGTTGAGAACTCCTTAGATGCGTATTTGCCCATTTCAGGGCTTAATCATAGCAACACATTCTTTTTGGATAGAGTGGAGAGGGATTAAAACCCCTGTCAGTATTATATTGCTGTCTGTGTTCTATGAAGGGGACCAAAAATCCAAAATGTAGTCCTGGTTCACACATGAACGGAGGAAGGGAGGGGTGGGTGGAAGGGTGGGTGGAAGGAAAGAAGGAAGGAAAGGGTGGGTGGAAGGAAGAGATGAGTGGAAGAAAGGAAGGGAGGAGTGGGTGGAAGGAAGGAAGGGAGGAAGGGGTGGGTGGGTGGAAGGAAAGAAGGGAGGAAGGAAGGAAGGAAGGAAGGAAGGAAGGAAGGAAGGAAGAGAGGGAGGGGTGAGTGGAAGGAAGGAAGGGTGTGTGAAAGGAAGGAAGGAAGGAAGGGAGGAAGGGGTGGGTGGAAGAAAGGAAGGGAGGGGTTGGTGGAAGGAAGAAAGGATGGGTGCAAGGAAGGGAGGGGTGGAAGGAAGGAAAGAAGGAAGGAAGGGATGGAAGTAAGGAAAGTTGGGGTGGGTGGAAGGTAGGGAGAAAAGGAGGGGTGGAAGGAAGGAAGGGGTGGGTGGAAGGAAGAAAGGGAGGGGTGGGTGGGTGGAAAGAAGGGAGGGGTGGGTGGAAGGAAGGAAGGAAGGAAGGGAGGAGTGGAAGGAAGGAAGGAAGGAAGGAAGGAAGGAAGGAAGGGAGGGAGGGGTGGAAGGAAGGGAGAAGTGGGTGGAAGGAAGGAAGGGAGGGGTGGAAGGAAGGTAGGGGTGAGTGGAAGGAAGAAAGGGTGTGTGGAAGGAAGGAAAGGAGGAAGGGGTGGGTGGAAGAAAGGGAGGAAGGGAGGGGTGGAAGGAAGGAGGGAAGGGAGGGGTGGGTGGAAGGAAGGAAGGAAGGAAGGAAGGAAGGGAGGGGTGGAAGGAAGAAAGGAAGGGGTGGGTGGAAGGAAGGGAGGTGGGACTCACATCACTCAGTCAGAAGCAGGGCTGTCAGCTGTTCAATTTCACACCCACACATCCTCTGAAGCTGCATGAACTTGAGTGTGGGCAGGCACAGGGGGAGGCAGAGCAGATTCAGCCTCTCTCCCCTCTTCTCCTATTGGTACTGCCGATAGCCAGCAAGTGATTGGCACTGATCATCAGGGCACTGATGATCAGTGCCCTGATGAACAGTCCCCAGCAGTGCTGCCCACCTGTACCCATCTGTGCCCTGCAGTGCCACCCACCTGTGCCCATCAGTACCACCCACCTGTGCCCAGCAGTGCCATCCAGCAGTGATGCCCATCAGTGCCCAGCAGTATTGCCCATCAGTGCCAGCTCATCAGTGCTGCCTATCAATCCCGCCTATCAGTGCCCATCAGTGCTGCCTATCTGTGCCACCTCATCAGTGCCCATCAGTGCTGCCTATCAGTGCCACCTCATCAACACACATCAGTGAAGGAGAAAAATTACCTGTTTGTAAAATTTTATAATAGAAACAAAGAAAAACTTTTTTTTTCAAATTTTTTGCTTTTTTTTTGTTTATAGCGCAAAAAATAAAACACCCAGTGGTGATTAAATACCACCAAAAGAAAGATCTATTTTGTAAAAAAAATGCTAAAAATGTCATATGGGTAGTGTTGCATGACCACGCAATTGTCATTCAAAGTGCGACAGCACTGAAAGCTGAAAATTGGCCTGTGCAGGAAGGGGGTAGAAGTGCCCGGTAGGCTAGTGGTTAAAGGGATGAGATGACAACCCTAGCTGTAGGCTTGGTGTTTAGTTCTTCTTTGAGCAGATTTTTCTTTATACAATAGTCTGAATCTTTTCCTATGCCAACCTTCATAAAACTAGCAATCACGTGGGCATACGACAGCCTAGCAGCACTTCCTCAATCTACTGACAACAACTAGCTACTGTAAAAACCACCCAAACATCCAGCTCCCGTCTGTTTACATATCGCCATCGCAAGATGGCGCTGTGGGCCAGGCTTGCTGTGCCATGTGTGCAGTGGGCGCTAGGTGGCAGTGTTGGGATGCGGTGGGCGTGGCGGCGATGACACTATCACATCGCGCTGCAGAGTAGAGCGGTGTCTGGTGGGGTTGGAGCTCATGTTGTGTGCCCGGTACCCTCCGGTCTGACGGTGAAAGGGATCCCGGCTGGGAGCACGGTAAGAGAGCGCCGCTGGTAGGAGGCGAGCTGTACTGTGTGATTGGGGAAGATCCATCACCGTGTTTATCAGACTCCTAATACCATCACATGGCTGGCCACATCCTGTACATCATGTACGGCTGTCATCCATCGGGGCTGCTTGCAGAGCTGTCACTGCTGTGTTTACATCCATGACAGGACGATACAACTGGGGCACACTACACCGGTCCTCCTATGGCATCTGCAGCCACATCTGTTTTATTATTATTCTTCTAGATCAGCAGTCATGTGATGTGTGACAGATGACTTGTCCTGTTCCTGATCTGCTTTATAGTTCGTAATCCAGCAATAGATGTCCCCATCCAGCAAGCAGCATCTTTCTGATGATGGAATAGCTGTGATTGCTGTGTGATTAGTAAGTGCTCATGAAATAATCTATACTGTCTGCCTGGCATAGAGAGCGAGGTGCCCCAAGATGATCATACTTCACCGTGCCACTGATTAGACAATCACATTCATTCCTGTTAGATGTCCTCCTAATAGTAGCTTCTGTATACAGCAGTGTGGCTCCTGTCCCACAGCTACTAGAAGGATGATAAGGTGTGATATTATGATGATCGCAGTATAGGCATGCTTTTTATTGTTTTACAATCTAGGATGTTTTAGTGCTGTCACAGTCATGCGACGCAGTGATTTCACCTGGTGTTGGCACAATTCTGACAGGCTTGTCACATTCAGGGCCAGTTCACGCTACATGCGTTTCAGTGTGCTTTACTTCTGCATCCAAAATGCACAGAAAGTAGGTTATATGGTTGTCAGTGTCATAGTTCCCATCAGTGCTTGCAGTTCCAGTGCATTTCGGTTGCAGAAAAAAAAGTAAAACAGGTTGCATTTTTCCTGCACAGAATTGTACTGGAACGCAGTAAAACGCATAAAAAATGCACTGGTATGCACATGTCTCTATTTAAATTAAAGAAAAATAGAGGGGAAAAAATTAACCAGAAAGCATGAAAAAACACCGGAACACATCACGAACACACATGCATTAACACATCCAGAACACAGCTGGACTACGTTTCTATCGTGTGCACTGACCCCCAGGCTCCTTATTTTTAAGTTCCTAGCAGCTAGTTATGAGTTTGTTTTTTTTTGCCCCTAGAAGCTAATAATATTTTCCTGTGTGTTCATGTACACTATTGTAGAAGCGTTTTTCAAGGTTTGGCTTCTAGGAGCAGAAAAAAACTTTTTTTGTGCATTTTTGGGAGCGATTTGCCAGCAGAAAAAAACACTGAAGGCTCCTAACAGGTTTTTTTTTCCAGCTTTTTTTTTCCATACATGTATTGTAAAAATAAAATAAAATGTTAACGCTCCTAAATGCTACTAAAACTCCACTACCAGCCTTTTTATCGAGCGTCTTTTGAGCTTAAAAAAATAGTGTGCATGGACCCTAAGACATCTTTTACACGGGCAGTTGTTCTGCTGCTTGTAAATGCATGTTTTGTTTTTTAAAATTCCAATGCTCCTTTCACAGAGATCATTCGCGTTTTGTACAGTGCGTTTATCTGCGATTACATGCGACTGTGTTTAGCTACAGTAGTAAATTCTTGCTTTTTTTATAGCAAATGTTTACTTCTTTTTTCTTTCAACTAGGATTCACTGTGTTTATGTACAGATAGCTTCGGTACATTGCTCCTGGACGCTGTCAACTTTAACACATATAACCATATGTTATGAAACTGTTGCTAAATGCAGTGTGTGAATGGAGCCATAGGGATGCATTGTCTGCATTTAGCTGCGGTAAGTAAGTTCCTCTAAGCGCAGCTAAAAGCTAGGAAGAAGGGTCAGCCGCACACCAGAGGATAGATGAATATAGTGTGTATTTATTAATCCATAGGACACACAACACACCAGGACATGAATACAGGACCTGTTAACGCGTTTCACACGATCTCCTGCCTAATCACAACTGTTTGCCTGAGCGGTGTACCTTTGTTCTTTGGATGCAGCTAAAAGATAACCACCTGCATGAAAGGGGCTTAAAGTCGTATTAAACCATCAGTGTTTTTACTTAAACACATTGAGTACACTAATAATAAACATTGTCTAGTAAACTCCAGTACTTGCAGTTTACAACAATCAATGCTGCTGCTCCTGCTCTCTTAGTGCTTCTTCCTTGAACTTCTGGTCTTCACAGGAAAGTGGACAGTGCAGTCTCCAGCCAGTCTGTTAGTTTGGAGATGGAAGGTGCCTTGCAATCCTAGGCTATGGGGGCTGTGTTTCTATTGATTCACACAGTGTAGTGAGGCACAACTCCTAGTCCTTGCATGCAAGGTTGATTCCATTAGATGCTGCAAGAGAAAGGAGTCACCCTGAAACAGGAAATGTGGGGCAACGGTCATGACATCATCCTAAACTGGAATATAGGCAAGGATTAATGATAAAGAAGTAAGTGAATAAATCTGCTGCTGAAAGTGCTTAAACACTGACAGTTTATCAGTTTGGCTCCAGAGCAATTTTTTTCATTGTTCACATACATGTATAAATCCTAATTTTTGGCAATAAAATTACTTAACCGACCAGAATATTATATATTTTCTGAAAACAGAGGCCCTGTAGAATAAGAAGGTAATAGTTGCAAATATTTATGTCATATGATATTTGCGCAATTGCTTTAATAAAACAGTTTAATAAAATATAATAAAATGAATTTTAGTGCAAAAACCCATTTTGTTTAAAATATAAAAGACGAGGTTGCATCGAGTAACTGGATACCAAACATTCCATGTCTTAAAAATGCATGTGCCCATGATATCTCCAAAAACTACGGTGCCTAAAAATCACTATATATATATATATATATATATATATATATATATAACTTCAGCGCAGTGGGTACCTCCTTTATAATTTTGCAGCTAGCTTGTAACTGTGTTCCCACATATAACAAAATAAATAATTAAATAAAATTAGGCCCTCCAATTTCTAATTGCTCGCTCAGGTGAGCATGGCATAGCAGTAACCCTCACTGCCTCCTGGGATGTCCAAGTCACACAGAGGCAGATTTAATAAGGGGCTCATGCATGCCAGGAGATCCTGCATGTGCACAGTTATGATGCTGGTCTCTTTCAAATATTTGGGACAGGGTAGATACCTGCAAAATTTCTGCGAACGTGCTGGATATTTCAAGATGGTGGTAAGAACTTTCTCTAAAAGGAAGACAACCCTGGGCTCAATGGACTAGAAAGTAGGTTTTTATTTAATATCATACAGGAACAGTTATTAAGTCCGCAGTACACGGATCAAATTTCAGCCAGTTCTACAGGGATCGGGAAAATTTTGATCCATGTATGGTCAGGCTGGTTGTATAGAAGTCGATCTACCTATCGATTTTTGTACAACCACCATGTCAGAATACAGTAGTTCAGCAGGGAGGATTCCTCTATCCACAGAGCGTGTGTGGATGGGGCAATTGAGTCTTTTTTTTTTTTCTTTTTCCTCGACCCGCTGGGCTGCTTTACACAGAAGGAATTTAGATAAATCTAGGTAGGATGACATTCATATGTAAGGTAAGGTTTATTCCTGTTCTTATATTTGAGTGAGTTAACCCATTAACACTTCTAAACCACCCCCTATCTCTTTAGCCTAAGGCTTCACTTACACTGTCATTCCTGCATTTAACTTTTTAAACTGCAGGAGAAGTGATCTGGGAGGTACAGTATAGACAACTTTTAAGCCTCATTCACAAAGGATTTAGCTCACAGCTGCAACAAAAATCCATAATATTTCTGGGACAGGATTCCCACAGGTGAATGCATAAGTTGTGGCCACTTAGCCTATACAAAGCAATGACAGGCTGACAGCGGCTGCAGCTGTCCGTGGCTGTTCAGATATAAATACACATGGAGCGATTATCTGTGGTTAGGAACTGATGATTGCCTCTGAACACGAGTAGATTACATCACGGGGTGATCATCTGTCCCAAACTGCAGGTATTCTTTCAGGGATCCTGGCAGTACTAGGGTCATCGGTTCGAAACCCCACCATGGCACCACCTGCCTGGAGTTTGCATGTTCTCCCTGTGCCTGCGTTGGTTTCTTCTGGGTTCTCTGGTTTTCTCCCACACTCCAAAGACATGCTGGTAGGTTAATTGGAGCCTGTCTAAATTGGCCCTAGTATGTGTATGTAAGTTAGGGATTTTAGATTGTACGCCCCATGAGGGTTAGGGACTGATGTGAATGTATAATATATGTAAAGTGCTGCATAAATTGACGGCGCTGTATAAGTACCTGAAATAAATAAAATGGGTACATCCGAACACATGCAGACTGCTGCAGTCACTGTCAGTTGAGTGGCTGAAACAATCTGCATTCACCTTTGAAATGGGCCACAGGAATATACTGGTGTTAAATTCCATGTGAATTATTATTATACAGGATTAATATAGTGCCAACAGTTTGTTCAGTGCTTTACAATATAAGAATGAGAACTTCTGTTTACAAATTACTTTTTCCCTGTGTTTAGATGTTAAAGCATGTTTAGGCCACACGCACACTGGGCGATTAGCACCTGGGAGGCACTAGTTAAGCGTCCAGCTCACCTACCTGCAGCCTGTCGCATAGGGGCTAAACGCCCAGTGTACTTGTGGCCTGAGGTGCATTCTGAGTTTGTAATCCGATCATGGACACACAGAACTCATTGTCTCTAAATGCATCTAAACTGACCGTACTGAGAAGTAGGTAAATGCTCCATGTGAATGGCACCATTAAAAAACCCCAAAACAAAACAAAAAAAAACACTTCATGCATTGACAGCAATCAGCCATAACTTTATGACCACTGACAGGTTCAGTAAATACCACTGATCATCTCATTGTAATGGCATCTGAAAGTTGGTGGGATATATCAGGCAGCAAGTAAACGTGTTGCATTGAAAGCAGAACAATGGGCACTTCAGTTTGCATGTTGAACTGAGTAGCCACGGACTGGTGTGGGTGCCCATGCTGACCCAGGTCCACAGCTAAAAGCACCTACAATGGGCATGTGAGCATCAGAACTTGACCACGAAGCAATGGAAGAAGGTGCCCTGGTTCCATGAATTACTTTTTTTTTTTATTTTATTTTGTTTTTGTTTTTTTACATTGTGTGGATGGCCAGGTGCATATATGCGTTTAGACATATCCTCTAAACACAAATAATCCCGGTTTGATAGTGCCAGTGTGAATAAGACTGATCCCCTTACCTCTCCATGAAAACAAACTTTTATTCATTAAATAATCATTACTTCCCCTTGTAAGGCTTCATGCACACGGGGCATTTAGCAAACTAAGGCTGACAGCTGCTGCAACTGGGCCGAGCAGTACTGAAATATAGGGCAGTATGTGCCCAGGGATGAATACCTGGAATGCAAGTGATCTGCACTTTGGGTGTTTGTTCTGAGTGCATACTGCCCTAAATGTAAGTACCACTAGGTGCACCATCCCATCGCAGCAGCTATCAGTCTCTGCTGCAGGCCACGGGGATGGATGGTGCACCTGTGCTCTCTGCACCTAAACATTGGAGGATCGTGCTCACAGGCTAAATGTCCAGTGTGTGTGGTCTTACTCTGTGTATAAATATGTGGGGTTCACAACCATCTCCAGAAATGTATAAGGTCTGAAAAAAGGATTTATGACACCCGGAAAACTTTCACTGCCACTTGTAGAAAGCTTATATCAGCAGCAGTGGGGTATTTCCACATGTTCCCGGTACACCTGTCAAGCAAACTTTTGCCTTTCTAATGGTTTCCATCAGAAAGTAACCTATGGCTAATTTTGGGTACCAACATTTTTTCCTGTTTCAGTGGCATGCGCAATTTAAGGCTTTGTATGTTTGTATCCATTTACTTGACACAGCCTCATCTTTTCTATTTTACCAAAATTTGGAAAACTATGCATTTTGTTTTCACTAAAATTAATTTTAGTGTATTTTTCTACTAAAAGTATGGGTTTGATAAACTATTGTACTGTCATGTGGCCTTAACAAAATTACAACTACCACCATTTTATTCTCCAGGCTATCTGATTTTAGAATATATCATGTTTGGCGACTCAGAGTGCTTGTAAAGGCAATTTTTTAAAATGAAAATAATAAACTTGTTCTACTTACCTGCTTTGTGCAATGCTGTTGTATTTCCTTACCTCCCTTCTAGGATCCCCTGCCATTGTTCTCTGGTTCTTCTTTTCTGTGTGTGCCCCCATAGCAAGCCATGTGCTGTTGGGGCACTTGTGTGAGTTCACTTCTGAGCGCAAACACAGCTCGGCCCACTCCCTCCTCACAGGAGCCAGTAGCTCCTGTTGCTCTCAGAGTCTCTTGTGAGGGAGTGAAGAGATGCTGCAGGGCACAGTGCTGGACTGATAGAAGACTTGTGTGTTTGTGGTGGTGGGAGTGGTTGTAAAGGCTGAAGGTTTTTTACCTTCATGCATTCTATGCAGGAAGGCAAAAAACCTTCTGTGTGCAGCAGTGCCCCCAGCCCTCCCCAATCATTACCTGAGGCCCATCGTGACCCAGCAATGTGAACCACTGCCTCAGCTGTCTTGGGTCTCTGCCTCCTCACTGGCTAAGACAGCAAGCGGGAGCCATTGGCTCCTGCTGCTGTCAATCACAGCCAGTAAGCCAGTGGGGGGGGGGGGGCAAGCCACAGCTCTGTGTGTGAATGGACACACAGAGCAGCTGGTGCCCCCATAGCAAGCTGCTTTGCTATGGGGGCACCCGACAGGAGGGAAGGGTCAGGAGAGCCTGCGGGGGACCTGAGAAGGGGTGAATCCAGGCTGCTCTGTGCAAAACCACTGCACATAGCAGGTAAGTATAGGCACGTTTTGTTATTCCCCCCCCCCCAAAAAAAAGTAATCTTTTGGAATCACTTTATGGTAAAAAAAAAAACCCTTTTGAACTCTGGAACCAATTTAAACTAATTATCGGGCCTAAGATGTGTGTAGAACAAAAACAAAGCAGCTGCTCAGAGTGAAAGGGTTAATATTTTAAGTTTAGCCAATAAAGGTTGCCACTTTAAAGAGGAGCTCCAGGTTCCCACCAAAAAATTAGCAGCTACAAATACTGTAGCTGCTGACTTTTAATATATGCACACTTGCCTGTCTAGGTGTCCAGTGCCGTCATCAGCCAGGCTAGTTCTTCACTTGCCTCCGGGTTGCGAGTAAGCCAGTTTCCTACTGCGCATGCGCGAGTTGCGCTGTGCCTTGTGATTGGTCCCTTAGTTTTTTTTTGGACCTTTAAAAACTGGGGGGGAGGAGGGGGCTGAACTTCCGGCTTAGTTTGCAGCATGCCTGTCAAAAGCAGGTACTTGCTCCCTTTCCCACTCTCCCCCCCAAAAAAAAGTGCCAAATGTGGCAGTGGGGGTGCAAACATGTGGATCTTCCCCTTTTGGGTGGAGCTCTGCTTTAACTCCAGACTTTCTGCTCCTAATACTTTTCTTACAAAGGGTCTCTTCTACTCGTCCTGTAAAATATTTTTTTCTCTAAGATTGCTTTCCTTTATGTAGACTGAATGACTAATACATACTGTGGCTTCATATGCTAATGTAGAGATCTCCTAGCAAAGAACGCAGGATATGCCCATCAGCCTGACTAGTGCTCCATATTCTAGTGTCCTTATTTGAATATTGGTGAATAGACTAATCCAAGGAGGGGAATGATTGTCCCATATTACTTTTGCCCGTCATGAGAGAAATATGTGGGCGTCTATTTATGACTTCTTTGGACTTCATTATCTGGCTTTTATGCTGTTGCCTTGACTTCGATTATTTCTGAGAGTCCTAAATAATTACCCTGCTTGTTCCTAGACATTCAGTTGTTCCATATTCCTCCCGGTTCTATGAATAAAGTATAAAAGCCTGTGCTGTTGTTTGTAGGATGCGCATCTCCATCAGCGCAAGAACACGTGCTCTAGCTCGTTCAAAACCTGCGCTCTCTCCCTTTTTCGCACATTGCTGTGACAGAGGGCATTTAAGTAGGTCGGGGGGGGTCAAGCATGCAGCTTGTTAACCAACAGATCTGCCAGACAGTGATCTATGTGTGTAGGGTTGTCTAGCAGACCAGTCAGCGAACAAACTGCTAGGTGATGGCAAGCTACCATTTGTATTGTGACTGATATGTGGATAGTGGGAAGAGTGAATAACACAGGGGTTTCAGCTCGTAGGAGAGCTGGAGGAATCCTAGAAGTGTGTGCTAATTGCTAGAATGCTCCCCAACTCTTAGAATGCACCAGATAGTATGTAAGATTTGTATGTGCCTGTTTGTGGTCAGCCTGCTGGATTCTCGTGAAGTCTCCCTCTAGTGGTGGCCAGAGGCAGTGCAGGCTGTTGAAAGTTTATCACAGCCAGTTTATAAACGGCAGGACGGTGGCACTCCAGGGGCGGGTTGCCGTTCATAAACGGCACCCGCATTTTCTAGCTATGCATGCTCCCTGGGAGTGCGCAGCACCACGATCCGGTGCCCGCTGTGTCCTCCAAACACAGTGGAACACCGATCATCGGACAGGACCTCTGTGCGAGGTCCCGATCATGTGATTACTCGTTGGCCAATCAGTGATCACATGCAGAGTAGTAAGCAAGATGTCGCTTTGTCAATTTTGTTTCGTTATTTTGGATTCATTTAAATTCATTACTATTGTAATTGAGAAATTTGGAAACATCCGAATCTCCGAATAAGAAAAATTGTGTCTGAATTTTGATTCCCGTTCGGCCCGTGTATATAAACAGCTGGATGGGGGCAGTGCAGGAGTGGGTTGCTGTTCATAAACGAAGCCCGCCATTTTGGACTGTGCACGCTCCCTGGGACACAGCGGAACACCGATCGCTGTATGGGACCTCTGTATGAGGTCCTGATCATGTGATCATTGATTGGCCAATCAGTGATCGCATGAATAGTAGTAAGCAAGATGTCACTTCTGACATCATTGCTTACTGCGTGTGAAATCTGTGAATGATCACAGAGGTCACATGGTATAAGGCTATTCACAACAGCCTTGTACCATGTGACAAGCTGTGACCAATCACAGCTCACACAGTAGTTCTCAATGGCTGCAAGAATGCAGCCAGGGAGAAGGAGAAATGATTTCTTTTACAGCCTTTATGGGTATAAAAGCAATCGGTGTAGAAAAAAAAAAAAATCTTCATCACCCCCACAAGTAGTGCAGTGTCACTGTACTGCTAGGGTGACAGTATGTAAAAAGAAAAAAAAACCATAAATAATATAAAAAAAAGTTTAAAAATGATCATTTTTGGTTATAAACTAATTTGGGTTATTTTTTTTTACTAAAAAGATAACAGAATAAATTTTGGCCAAGATTTATGATGAAATACTATTTATTTGCAAAATGTTATAAGAAAAAGACTTTTTTTTTTCAAAATTTTTGGACTTTTTCATTTGCATAGCAAAAAAAAAAATAAAAACCCCAGTGGTGAATAAATACCACCAAAATAAAGCTTTATCTGTCTCAAAAAAATGCTAAAATATTCATATGGGTAGTGTTGCATGACCGCGCAATTGTCATTTAAAGTGTGATAGCACTGAAAGCTGAAAATTGGCCTGGACAGGAAGGGGGTGAAAGTGTCTGGACTTGAAGTGGTTAATGCTCAAAGTAAGCCCCTCCCATTCTCTCCTACCCCACTCAAGGTCTTTGCCACAGAAAGCTAGTTGCCGTGTGCTTGCGTTCTTGACTGCTTCCTATGTTGGCACATGAGGAGAGAAGCCGAGAGCGCCGGTAGGGTTCCCCAGAGGAGGAGGATTAGAGCCTCTTTGTTCAAAACCATTGCACAGAGCAGGTAAGTATAACATGTTTGTTTAGTATAGTTTATTTTTTGTTTTAAATATCACTTTCTAAGTGGTTGTACATGCTTGCATATACCCAGTGAAGTGACTGGCCTTAGATGATACACAGAAATGAAACAAATCCTCCTACATAAGTTGTACCTGTGGTCTTCTCTCCTTTTACATCTGTTCAAAATCCAGTATTTATAAGTCCTCATGCACACTGGACTTTTTTTACAGCTGCTGTTTTTGGCTTTTGATGTTTTTTTCTACAGCTAGTAAACCCCTCCGAATGCACACATAGACTGTAATCAATGTTTTTTTTGGCTGACAAAAAACCCCCAGGACTACTGGGTTTCTAGAGGGTTTTTTTTTAGCTGTAATAACTCTCTAACGCTGAAAAATGCGGCAAAATGTGGTAAACGTAATAAACCGGCATTTTTGAACTTTTTTTGATCAAAAAAAAAATTTTTTTTGGTATTAATAAATGCAAAAAATCGGAACCGTTGCTAAATGCGGATGCAAAAACGCTGAAAAAAGCTGACAAAATCAATTTTTTGCACAGCTAACGTTACCAGCATTATCAAAACACCCAGTGTGCATGGAGCCTAAAGCTTGTTTGATCTTTCAGAAAAGAGTGGACAGCTGAAATTATACACTATAGAGCTCAGTGAGGAGGCTCTAGGAGCTGATTGGAGGGAAGGGACACTCACCCCTTCACAGGAGCAGAGTTGAGGCTGTCAATCACAAGCTGTGTGCTGGAGCTCCCTCCCTGTCCCCTTTTTTTCTCTTGGTGTCAGGAAAACGTGTCAGAAGTCACTCATGCAGATAGCAGAGGAATGAAGCAGCAGAGAGAAATGGCACTTTGAAACAAGTACACTCTCTAGAGCAGTGGTTCTCAACCTTCCTAATGCCGCGACCCTTTAATACAGTTCCTCATGTTGCGGTGACCCCCAACCATAAAATTATTTTCATTGCTACTTCATAACTGTAATTTTGCTACTACTATGAATCGTAATGTAAATATTTGATATGCAGGATGTATTTCATGATTTTACATTTACCCAGTAATTATAATTCATGAAGTGTCGTTTTACCTCCAGTACTTCTGCTTTCAACACAGTAGCTGCTTTCAACACAGTAGCTGCTTTCAACACAGTAGCTGCTTTTAACAGAGTAGCTGCTTTCAACACAGCAGCTGCTTTCTGCACAGCAGCTGCTCTTCACACGTGTGACTGGTCCACACGGGCGGACTGACAACTCACGGGGCCTCCGGGCAATAGGGGATCATGGGGCCCCTGTGTCCTCACCCACACTCAAACCACACCCAAAAAAGCCTATGAAAGGTACCAGGGGCATCTCATGGGGCCCCCTACTGACCCAGGGCCCTCGGGCAGTGCCCGAGTTTCCAAATGGTCAGTCCGCCCCTGGGTCCACATAGGTACATTATGGCGCCAACCCTGTCACATACACCTGTATTTGTATGGGCTGTTTGTGATGGGGTTGGCGCGATGATGTCATCACGCCGGGTACTCGTATGTGGGTGTATCTGCATGTGGGCGGACCTGCCTGGAGACGGATAGAGGAGCAGTGTCTTGATTCCTAAGACCGTAGGAAATATGTGTTTTCCAATGGTCTTAGGTGACCCCTGTGAAAGGGTCATGCGACCCCCAAAGGGGTTGCGACCTACAGGTTGAGAACCGCTGCTCTAGAGGGATATGCTTTGTTCATATTGCATGTCTGAGGTTTACAGCCAGCGTATTAATGCCAGTCATTGAGATCTTGTATATGTTTCTGCTGTTTTTGCTGTTCGTCCTTCATAAAGTTCATAGATGTTTTCTCAAGCATATAATTTCAGCAAAATAAACGGCAGCCTGTTGGCGTGTCAGTGATAAATGTAATGTAGAAGGACTCTAGGACCTTGTATTTCCTCATTTTCCTTTGTGCTGTTTAATATAAACAAGAGGATGTGTACATAAACAAATCCTTGTCATTGAAGTACATTGAGCTTTGGTCTAGGCGTAGTGCAGGTGGACAAATAATAGTTCAGGAGCCCGGCTCTCATGTACATGGCTATTGTTTACAGCAACAGTACTCCCAGTTATGGCATCATCAGTCACATCCTTCAATGTATTTTTACATGAAATACCTCCTTCTGTCTTCATATGAGTTCCTGCTTAATGTAGACTGGGGAGAAATTCAGCTTTAATACAGTGTACCTGAGGGATGGGCTTGATAGAGGAGCACAGGGTTGACTGTATTGATTTTTTTTTTTTTCTGTTTTTTTTTTTTTTACACCTTGTGTACTGTGGTTCAGCTATTTTATTGCTAACACATCACCTCCTCACCGCATGGCAGCGTCCTCTGAAAATCGATCCACCACCCTTCCATATTTATGCTCCACTTTCACTATTTTACCATATGATGACTAGACGGAAGAGCTTCAGCAAGCAGCTGCATAGCATTTGACAAACTGCTTTCTTCAACCCTTAACCCTTTTACTGCCACCAGTGTATGTCACAGCAGCAGGGGTTTTTACACACATTCCACAAGCCAACTGTCTGCTTTTTGTGTATACCGTCTCTTCCGGTATCTGTGGTGGTGGTGCCACCTGTCAATTTCTAGATGTCACGTTAATATTGGAAATGTATACTCGCCGAGCGGCATCATGTCAGCTTGTAGGCGGGTGGGGCGATAAAAACATGGATCAGTCATCTGGCTGCGTATGTGAAAGGAGTCATTGGGACCTAAAGAGTTCCTTTAATAGAAGACATTGGACACTTGACTGGGAGCGGGGAAAGATTCAAGTGTACATGAACTGCTCTCTTGAGAAAAGCAGTTGGTAGGGTGACTTTCACACGTCAACATTTTGATGTTAGTCTGCCCATCTGTATAAATAGGAAGATTGGAATTAAATTGTTACTAAACCCACAACAGTAAAATCAGGCTGTATATGCAGTAAGGCATACTTGTGATACTCACTGTGGAATCTAAGGGGTTAATCCTCTGCATTGTGTGAAAATGCTGTTTGATCCTGACTTCTCTGATCCCCCACTTCTTCCAGTGCCCCCTTCTAAACTCCTGATAGGACATATTATGTGGAGACACTCTGCAGATGCTCAGTTTGGTGTGTATTGGTAGAGAGGTTTTTTTTTTTTTTGTTTTTTTTCTCGGGATAGTGCATGTGGTCAGCACAGGGCCAATCAGCACAGTCCAGAGGTTGGGGGTTTTGCACCCTCCTAGAACAGAAGGAAAACTCCTCCTACAGGCTTTAACCTGTGCTCTGCTGAACACTGATAGAAGTCACAAGACTGCTTTCACTGCTGATGAGAAAAGGTATTTAGCAGTTTATATTTACTAAAATAATTGCATTTCTGTGTACTGTGGGAGACCAGATATAGTGAATGCATGGTCCGGGGTTTAAGAAATAAAGCTGATAAGACAGATATAGACTTCATGAATGAATGCAGTATATACTGTGTACACATACACACTTATATACAAGCAGCGTAAGCATCTCAGTTTGACTTGGAATCAACCTTTTGCAATGAATGTACATCAGAGCGTGGAGTGAGAGAGGTAGAACAGCAAATCAGTTGTGCTGCAGTTCTCATGTACTAGCAAGGAGAATGCTGATAGGAGGTGAGAGCAGAGTGACCAAGAGGTGATGTAATTAGTCTGCTACTTCTTTGGGCCCCTTTCAGACAGGGCGGTCTTTGTCCCAATCAGCAGCAGATTTGATCACAGATCTTTTGCTGATCCGGGCAGATGACACATCCATGCCTGCTCAATTTAACTTCTTCACACCGGCCACACACAAATGTGCGGTGTCTGGGCCTTGCCGCCGAGCGGCCGCACATTTGTCCTGCGCGCTCCCAGCACACATGTCCGCTACTCACGGAAAGGTCCCGATCTCCTTTTTTTGATTGGGACCTTTCCCGATCATGTGACCGCCATGACGTCAAATCACGGCGGTCACATGACCTTAAAACCCCGCCCCCGGCTTCTGAAACCCTTAAAGGGCCGGGAGGTGCTGGCGTCAAGGTGTTAAGCAGAGCAGACCCAGCCAGAGCCTGCTCTGCTCTATGGCAGCCGGGTGTAAATGGACAGTGGAATCCACCTACATGGAAGACCAGATAAGACATGGAGGTTGGCGGATGTAGACACTTTCACAAAAAGTCCTGCTTGACCATAGGGGTGAACGGACCATCCAAACGGTTCCGCCCTAAACACTGACAGGCAGACCTGTTTAGACCCGCCATGTGAAAGGGGCCTTATTGCACAGCCACAGGGTGCAAATGGGAGAGGGACCTGTAAGTGAAAGTAAAACTGCATTAACCACTTGACAATGACGGCTACAGCACGGTTGTCCAGTTCTGGGAGGGGGCGCCATATGACGTCCTCCCAGAACATGCCCCCTGCGTGCCCTCCAGTGGCGCGCACCCACTGCTGTCATTGATCACTGTCTACAGCTGATGACAAGGCTAGGTAAAAGGCCAATCACAGCGGCATTTTACCACATGATCAGTTTTGTCCAATGACGCAGCTGATCACAAAGTAAATACAGTTGCCGGTTATCGGCAGCACTTTCCTCACACTGTCACAGCGTGAGGAAAGTACTGGGGATAACCAGCAAATGTCACAGAGCAAGTTGTTTACCTAGAGTTCAGCTTTAACCTTGAAATGTCTTTTTGCATCCTTGACTCACACACATACTCCAGTGCCACACACTGAGACCAGTGCCTTTCAAGTACAGTTGCAAGAAAAAGTATGTGAACCCCTTGGGATTACGTGGAGTTTTGCATGAATTGGGCATAAAATGTGCTCTGAACATCATCTAAGTCACAACAATAGAAGAACACAGTCTGCTGAACATAATACTACACAAACATTAGATGTTGCCATGGTTTAATTGCACATAACATGTAAACATTCACAGTACAGGGAGGAAAAAGTATGTGAACCTTTGGACTTAATAACTGGTTGACCCTCCTTTGGCAGCAATAACCTCAACCAAACGTTTCCTGTAGTTGCAGATCAGACCTGCACAACGATCTGGAGTCATTTTGGACCACTCCTCTTCACAAAACTGTTTCAGTGTAGCAATATTCTTTGGATGTCTGGTGTGAATCACTCTCTTAAGGTCATGCCACAGCATTTCAATCGGGTTGAGGTCAGGACTCTGACTGGGCCACTCCAGAAGGTGTATTCTGTGCTGTTGCAGCCAATGTTTTGTTGAGTTACTTGTATGCTTTGGGTCATTGTCCTGTTGCATCACCCATCCTCTGCGGAGCTTCAGTTGGCGGACAGATGGTCGTACGTTTTCCTGCAAAATGTCTTGATAAACTCTGGAATTTATTTTCCCATCAATGACAACAATCCTTCCAGGCCCTGAGGCAGCAAAGCAGCCCCAAACCATGATGCTCCCTCCGCCATGTTTTACAGTGGGGATGAGGTTTTGATGTTGGTGTGCTGTGCCTTTTTTTCTCCACACATAGTGTTGTGTGTTCTTCCCAAACAACTCAATGTTGGTTTCATCTGTCCACAGTATATTTTGCCAGTAGTGCTGTGGAACATCCAGGTGCTCTTTTGCAAACTTCAAACGTGCTGCAATATTCTTTTTGGACAGCAATGGCTTCCTCCGTGGTGTCCTCCCATGTACTCCATTCTTGTTTAATGTTTTCCTTATTGTAGATGTGTCAACAAAAATGTTAGCATGTGCCAGAGATTTCTGTAGGTCTTTAGATGACACTCTGGGATTCTTCTTTACCTCATGCAGCATTCTGCGCTGTGCTCTTGCAGTCATTTTTACAGGACGACCACGCCTAGGGAGAGTAGCAACAGTGCTAAACTTTCTCCATTTGTAGACAGTCTGTCTTACCGTGGACACATGAACATCAAGGCTTTTGGAGATACTTTTGTAACCCTTTCCAACTTCATGCAAGTCAACAATTCTTGATCATAGGTCTTCTGAGAGCTCTTTTCTGCGAGGCATGGTTCACATCAGACAGTGCTTCTTGAAACCAGTAAACCCAAAACAGGTGTGTGTTTTTTTAAGGGCAGGACAGCTGTCAGCAACACATCCAATATCATCACACTGATTGGAGTCAAGGTTGGCTCACTCCTGGCTCCAATTAGCTCTGGGAGAAGTCATTAAGCTAGGGCCTCACATACTTTTTCCTCCCTGCACTGTGAATGTTTACAAGTTATGTGCAATTAAACCATGGCAACATCTAATGTTTGTGTAGTATTATGTTCAGTAGACTGTGTTCTTCTATTGTTGTGACTTAGATGACGTTCAGAGCACATTTTATGCCCAATTCATGCAAAACTCCACATAATCCCAAGGGGTTCACATACTTTTTCTTGCAACTGTATGTGATGAGCACTTATCCCTTCACTAACAGAGTCTTTGTATATTCCATCTTTTGGTAGACTTGGCTCCTGCAGAAGTTTTCATGGTTTCCTGTGTCATGTCAGTGTAAGTACAGTGTGTTTTTAAAAATGCTTAGGTTGTGAAAAGTGTTTAGGGTGGATCAAGTATTATGTCATTGATAGAAGGGTAAAAATGTTGTCTATAATTTGGGTGTCAAGCTTCAGGGTCATTCTACATGGGCCACGTCTAATCTGTTAAGCAGGGGATCCATAAACAGATGCTGCTGAATCGGAGCAGGACAGGATGGATGTCACTTTTGTGACATCTGTGATCATTCAGTGTTTTTCTGCATTTTGACCTCTCTGGCCCTGCATTCAATCCATGGGTGGCCGGGTGAAAACGGAGTTCAGGCTACCTCTGATCTGTCTCGTTTAGGTCCAGGAAAAAATGTAAAAGGATTCCTTTCCTCTTTTATGCTCCATGCACACAGGACATGAACGATGGAAACTGACTGCTGGAAAACGTAGGTTAAAAAAACATCAGTTTAGCTGTGTTTGCATACCGCATTTATGAGCGTTTGCGTTTAGAAGTGTTTTTTAAAGATAACCTCAGGAGACCTTCCAAAATGCCCAGAATGCGCTGAAAAACAGTAAAAAATTAACGATTTCAGACATTTTGAGAGCAATAGAGCAGAGGCAGAGAGAGCAGTATTTGTTGAGATTAGCTGTGGTGTTTTGTGGTGTTTTTTGGTGTTTGGATGTGTTCCAGCTCATTTCTGTGCAGAAATTATTGCAGCAGTGTCTAACATATTTTCTTTCATGCGAAACCTCAAAGTATGGTGTACCAGGTCCATTTGAGTACTGGGAAACCGCTTTGCATGCATTTTTCATGATGAAAAAAGGCTCTGGACAGCATCTGGAAATGGAAGAGTTAAAAAAAGTTTTCCAAATGCTTATAAACGCGGTTAGCCGCGTTTACAAGTGTTTGGCGTTTCAAATGCTGATAAAATCTACTCCTGAACGCAAGTTTGGTGCGTTAAAATGACAGGCAGACCTTATCAGAAACCCCCCTTAACCCTATTTACATATCCACTGTAGCAGGCTATAGATGAGAATTTTTTGCAGTGCTGAGATGACATCACTGGAATGCATTTTCTGATCCATTCAGTAAGAAAAGTCTGAGGCTCCTTTCACACAAACTGGATACAATTTTACTCCGTGGAGGATCTGTCTTCCATATGGTGGGTCCATGTTCAGTCACCTTATGCAGAGCGGATACTGACACAGCCTGCTGTCCTGTATGTGTAGTCTGATTTAACCGCCTCCCACCCGCCATATAGTAAAATGACGGATGCAAGGCGGTTCTCTCATTCTGGGAGGACGTCATATGACGTCCTCCCATTCTAACCGCGCATGTGCGGCTCCGGGAGTGTGCGGCGATCGGCGGTGTGCTGTGTCCCTCGGACACAGCGGATCACCGATCAACGGAAAGAGCCGAAGATGTCGGCTTGGTAATGTGATCAGCTGTGTCCAATCACAGCTGGTTACATGTAAACGGAAACGCCGGTTATCTGCATTTCTCTCCTCACGAGCTGTCACGCTGACAGCTCGAGAGGAGAGCCAGTAATCAGCATTCCTCGGAGAGGACATGTACACAGATCATCAGAGCACTGATGATCAGTGTGCCCTGATGATCTGTGTAGCCCCAGCAGCGCCACCTGTCAGTGTCCATCAGTGCTCATCCATGCCACATTTCATTGCCACATCAATGCCACCTATCAGTGTGCATCACTGCCGCCTATTAGTGTCCATCAGCGCTGCCTATCAGTGCCAGTCAGTGCCATATATGAGTGCTGCCTTTCAGTGCCCAACAGTGATGCCTGTCAATTACCATCAATACCACCTACTAGTGCCTCCTCATCAGTGCCCATCAGTGCCACCTATAAGTGTCCATCAGTGCAGCTTATTAGTGCCCATCAATGCAGCCTCATTAGCACACATCAGTGAAGGAGAAAAATCACTTATTTACAAAATTTTATAACAAAAACTAAGAAAAAAACTTTTTTTAAAAAATTTTCAGTGGTTTTTGGTTTGTTAAAGAAAAAATAAAAAACCCAGAGGTGATTAAATACCACCAAAATAAAACTCTATCTGTCACAAAAAAGTGCTAAAAATTTCATATGGGTACAGTGTTGCATGACTGTGCAATTGTCATTCAATAGCACCTGACTGACATTAGGTTTGGGGACTACCCATAGAGGAGAATGGAGGGTCCGGTTGGGTCTGCATGAAAAACGGACAAGCGGACCCGATTGGACGACTCATGCAAAAGGGGCCTTAATCTTAAATCAGAAGTACATTCCGGCACGGTATACTTGCACGCTTACCTAGAATAGCACCCTCCTGGGTACAGCCACTGACTGATTCAGGCTCTGTCCATGCCATCTTCTCCACCACTAATCCTGGTGATGTAACTTCCCCAGTATTCGGCTTTATTCTCTGCCCCTGACAAATAGTTGGAGTGGGCATGGAGTGTACACTGGACTGCCTATTATTGTACAATGTACGCAGAAAATAAAAATATTCTTGGGGAAAGTTTTTTTGGGGCAGGTTTTGCATGCAAAAACCACCACCTAGCACTTTTTTTAAGCTAACGCTTTAAACTCCATTCAAATCTGACATGAATGGGCCCCAGTAGGTTGAATAACCTTCACCCAATTCTTGTTTGTTACAGACTCCATGATATTTCTCTGCATTCATATATAATGCTTTCCTCTCCCACAAGGGTTTAATGACTGTGTTGCGCTCTTCCAGCTGGATTCCTCAGTCTTTTATTACAAATTACAGGTAATCCATCTGGGAACCATGACACGATCGTTTGGTTCTGCAGGGACTGTGGCAGTAGGGTGGAGCTGTGAATTTACATGGACATAGTTATTATTGGAGCTGATTGATGTAAGAAGCCAATTTGCCATTTAACTTGCCAGCAGCCATACAGAGCTGAAGGACAAAATTTGGGTTGAGTTGGCCTGCAAATGTTTGCTTCATTTACTGGTGGGAGTGATTAAACTGAAACTCTATTGTCATAGAGAATTGATGCAAGTGCAGCAACATTAGATTAGGCAACATTCTCTAATATGCCTAATATGTAAACTGTTGGTGCGGCAGTAACTTAATGTTTGACTTGATTTTCTAATATATTTGTTAATGTAGCTGATGAATAAAGCAGGCCATACGCCAGTAGAATTTAATTTGAAAATCTTCGTTTTAAGAACATTCGTTTGATTTTCTGTTAATGGGGTTAAATTGACGTTGAATTTTGACTGCAGTGATGAGAAAATTCAAAGGTGATGGATGGAACGTTCTTCTTGTGCTTTTTTTTTTTTTTGTAATTCTTTCTTTATTTTTTGTGAGCAATATATCATAAAAAGGGCAAGCAAAGACCATTGTGACACATACAAGTGGTGAAACGTTTTTCTTGGGAAAATTCCAACAGTGTATGTGGTTTTCTTTTGGGAAAGTCCATTCATTCCAAAATAAAATGTTTAAAAAAAATAAAATTTCAAACAACTCTTTTCATATCATCAAATGTACTGAGAATTTGTGTACAAATGTTTATTCGAAAATTTATTAATGTGCAGCCAGCTTAAACGCAGATTTTTTTTCAAATAGTAAACATAACATACTTACCTTCTCTGTGAAGGGGTTTTGTACAGAGCAGCCCCGATCCTCTTCTCAGGTCCCCCGCTGTTGCTCCCTTATTCACATCTGGATGGGCCCCACCCCCCACTCTTTCCACATTGGCTCACTAAAAATATTCTTCCCAAATATATTAACATATATTTGAAATGCTACAATTTTAGCAATATTATTTATATATATATATATATATATATATAAAATCATGTTGAAATGTGTTTTTATTACAACATATATGAAAATATTTTTAAAAATACATTTCAAATATACTGTATGTCTTTAAAAATACAAATTTACATTTTTGGAACGCATTTACAAGTATATGTAAAAATATATGTTAAAATGACTTTTTAAAGAAAAAAAATCTGAAGAATATATTTTAAAAAGATCACTATATTAGGGTGACTAGTGATGTCAGTCAGTGTACCTCCCAGCCTGTGTCTGTTAGCGCCATATTGCCCAGTACACTATCACAGTCACACTATAGGTTGCCGATCACTGCCATTATTAGAATAGTGGCTGCTTAAATTGCTGTATATATACCATAGTTGTAGAAGATACAACTTAAAAATTAATATATACTTTTTGGGTTTTTTTTACTTAAGATATGCAGCAGAATACATTTTGGCCTCAGTTGATGAATTAATTTGATTTTGTTGGATGTGTTTCTAACAATGTAGAAGATAATGTTTTTTTCCTTTTTATAATCTTTGGCCTTTTTTTGTTTTATATAATAAAAAAAATAAAATAAAAAAAAAACAGTGGTGATCAAATCACACAAGAGAAAGCTCTGTCTGTACCCAAATGAAATGTATATAATTTTTCACACAATGTTGCATTACCTGCAATTTGCAGTTAAAGTAGCAAAGTGCTGAATAGCAAAAAAAAAAAATGCCCTGGTCATGAAGGGGGATAAAACCTTCTGGAGGTCAAGTGTTTAAAGTGACACTAAACCATATACACAACTCAAAACAAAGGAACACTTTTTTTAATCATACTATAGCATCAAATCTACTAAACTCCTGGGATATTGATCTGGTCAGTTGAGTAGCGGAGGTGGAGGCCACTGACATTTTTTATCCCCACTCGTCTTTTTTGACTGTTTTGCATTTGTCTAGAGTCAATGTCACTACTGGTAGCATGAGGAAATACCTAGACCCTACAGAGGTTGCACAGGCAGTCCAACTCCTCAAGGATGGCACATCAATACGTGCCATTGCCAAAAGGTTTGCTGTGTCTTTCAGCACAGTCTCAAGAGCATGGAGGAGATTCCAAGAGACAGGTAGTTACTCTAGACAGCTGGACAGGGCCGTAGAAGGTCCTTAACCCATCAACAGGACCGGTCCTCTGGCAGGCCCTGTGCTCACTGCCTGGCACCATAGAGCTCGATTAGCATTTCCCATTGAACTCCAGAACTAGCGCCCTGTGCTTTTCACAGATGAGAGCAGGTTCACCTTGAGAACATGTGACAGACGTGAAAGGGTCTGGAGAAGCCGTGGAGAATGTTATGTTGCCTGTAACATCATTCAGCATGACCATTTTGGTGGTGGGTCTGTGATGGTCTGGGGAGGTATATCCATGGAGGGACGCACAGACCTCTACAGGCTAGACCAGCAATGGGCAAACTACGACCCGCGGGCCGTATACGGCCCGAAGGACCTTTTAATCCGGCCCGCGGAGCTAGGCTCCCGCTAGGCTCCTCTCACAGTCCGCCCTGAAGACCGGTGTAGCATGAAAATCTGTCTCCTATGAGGATCTGTCCCCCTCGACGTATCTGCGCATGTGCCGGAGATCGCCGATCGGCTGCTAATGCCTGAAACTGGCACATGCGCAGATATGTCGAGGGGGACAGATCCTCATAGGAGACAGATTTTCATGCTACACCGGAACGGTGCGGGAACACGGCGAGAGGAACGCGCGGAGCAAAGGTAAGTGAATTGACACAGGGGGGACTTGGGGACTTAATATGGGGAATGAATTACTATAGGGGGGATGAATTACTATAGGGGGGATGAATTACTATATGGGGGATGAATTACTATAGGGGGGATGAATTACTATGCTTACTATGGGGAATATTACTATACTTACTATGGATGACACATACACATCATTCATCTACTCTTGGTCCGGCCCCCGGGTCCAATATATGAACCCATTGCGGCCCTCAAGTCAAAAAGTTTGCCCACCCCTGGGCTAGACAATGGCACCCTGATTGAAATTAGGTATGGGGATGAAATCCTTGGACGCAACACTGGTGCAGTGGGGCCTGGGTTTCTCCTGGTGCACAACAATGCCCGGCCTCATGTGACAAGAGTATGCAGGCAGTTCCTGGAGGATGAAGGAATTGATACCATTGAATGGCCCCCATGCTAGCCTGACCTAAATCCAATAGAACACCTCTGGGATGTCATGTTTCGGTCCATCCGACGCCACCAGGTTGCACCTCAGACTGTCCAGGAGCTCAGTGATGCCCTGGTCCAGATCTGGGAGGAAAATACCCCAGGACACCATCCGTTGTCTCATTAGGAGTATGCCCCGATGTTGTCAGGCATGCATACAAGCACGTGGGGGCCATACAATTTACAGAATACCATTTTGAGTTTCTGCAATGAAATTTCAGCAAAATGGACTAGCCTGCTGCATCATTTTTTCACTTTGATTTTGAGGTGCCTGAATTCAGTCCTCTAGGTTGATATTTTTCATTTCCATCAAACAATGGGGACATCCTTATGTTCCTAACACATTACCCAGTCCATATCAGTATAGATATCCAGCATGATATGTTTCCCCATTGAGATCTGATGTGTTTTCAAAGTGTTTCTTTAGTTTTTTTGAGCAGTGTATAATACATACAAATCTGCTACTTGATGGCTGTGTAATCTATTTTTCATTTCTTCCTATGTTTTTCTGCCTCCTTGTATCATCCTCCATGAGCTCCTGAACCTCTCCCTTTCCCTCACACTTTCATTCGTTTGGAATTAGCAGTACGGTTGTAGCAATCATGCACAGCTCTATGCACACCACAAATCTCATAGTCCCTAGTCCATTGTGAGCAAGATAGGGTGGCTGTGTTCCTACTAACAGAGAGAACACGGAGAACGAACATAGCCACCCTCCATCAGGACGTCAAATCACACCACCAAAAAACACCCCCAAAAACTAATTTGGAGAAGGCTGAGAACAATAGAAGGTATTTTTATGGTATAGGAATGTATACTTCAATAGATTTTTATTTTTTTTTAAAAACAGAGTTTAGTGCCACTTTCTGCGGAGCATGGCAGTCAATTCTTGGTCTTGTGGAAATGGGGCATAGTTTACACCCATGATATTTGGTGTGGTTTATTTGCCACTGATTAAATAGTTCCTAAAAGTGTTTTATTGTTTTGGTGAGTAAACATATAATAAAACAATCACACTTTTCATTTTCGTTGTATATAGCAGCCTGAGGTAGACTATTAACTACCTTACAAGCTGTTGCTTCACTGGAAAAATCTGGTACGTTAATTAAAAATGACAAAAGATACATTACCTGGAGCTGCAGCAGACAATAGCCACGTTAACGTTTAAACATGTTCTGTTCATTCCTTTTACTAAGGGTAAACAACAAGCATACAGAGCTTTTATGTCTGGCATGTGCGGGATTTCTGATCATTTTTGGCAGCCACAATCAGTTCATGCATTTTACAAATCATAAAGCCTTCATTTGTCTGACTGTAATAGTAGTGCGCTGTACACTCCAGCTGACAGTTGAGTCCAGTAACCCTGTGCAGATTTCCTCCATGAACCCAGAATAGATCAGAAGTTCATACTCTGCTGTTTGAGGACAAAATTATTAGTTTGTGAACACGATTTAAGTTATTTGACATGTTCTAAATTTAAATCCCTAGCTTGACTGTCCTATGCACCCACGTAAAATAGTAAATTGTGGGGGGAAAAAGATGCATGGTAACCACCTGCCCTCCAGGAGGATTTACTCCCCTTCCTGACCAAGCCATTTTTTGCGATACAGCGCTGCGTTACTATAGCTGACAATTGCACGGTCATGCAGCGCTGCACCCAAAAAAAATGTATGCTGCCTGCTTCCGGATTTAAGGCGCACGCATGCAGATTGCCCACTGCACTATCACAGTCCTGTTATTAGTCACTTATCACCGCAATTTGTAGTAATATAGTTACAAAAAAGAAAATACAGTATATACACCATAGAGCTTTCTTTTGGTGGTATTTGATCGGCTATGCGGTTTTAATTTTTTTGCGCTATAAACAAAAAAAAAAACGACAATTTTGTAAAACAAATATATATTTTTTACTGCTACTAAACATGTCTACTAAAAAAATTTAAAAAATCAAAATTGCATCATAAATGTAGGCCAAAATGTATTCTGCTATGCGTCTTTGCTAAAAAAAAATTCCCGATAGTTGTATATTACCGGTAATTGGTTTATGTGAATGTAATAGTGTCTAAAAATGGCAGTATATATACTGGAGTTTTTTTTTTTTTTTTTTTTAATAGTGGTAATGATGGAGATCAGCAACTTCTAGCAGGACTGCATCAGGCGTTCTGATGCTTTGTGGCAACTAACAGCCACTGACATCCCCAGTGACACTAATACAGTGATCAGTGCTAATAAAAAGCACTGAGACTGTACTGACCCTGGGCAGCAAGGGGTTAACATCTGGGGCAATCAAAGGGTTAACTGCGTGCCGTGTGTGCTTTACATTGTGTGCGGTTTTACTAGGGAGACATGCTGCTCTGTATCTCTGCCATGCAGAGAGATACAAAGCAGCATGTACATGCTGACAGAAGAGAGACCTGTGTTGTTTACACACAGGTCTCTCCCCTGTCAGCTTTGCCGACAATCACCAAGTGCCGGCCATTTTTTGTGATACAGCACTGCATTGCTTTAACTGACAATTGCGTGGTCATGCAACGCTGTACCCAAATTTACATCATTTTTTTCCTCCAAAAGAGCTTTCTTTTGGTCGTATTTGATCGCCTGCGCCTTTACGCTATAAACAGAAAAAAATCCTGAACGCAAGTTTGGTGTGTTTTAAAAAAAACAACTGTAAACTCAACTGCCTGTAAATGACCTAGTGTACATGGACACATAGGAAAACATTAGGGAGAGTTCAGGGGCTGCTGAAAAAAATGCAGAAAAGCTCCTGAATGTCAGCTTATTAACTGCAGTGTACATGGAGCCTTACACTGTAAGGAAGCTGACAGGGGAGAGATCTGTATTTTTTACATACAGGTCTCTCCCTCATCGGTAATACTCAGAAATCGCTGGGTGCCGGTGGGGACTCGGTGATTGACAGCCAAGCCCACAAATGGCAGTGCACGCACGCACCCCCTACCCGGAATGGCAAAATCACGTGTATATATACCCTGCAGCTCGGGAGCAGTTAAAGTGCTATTAAAACCAAAAATGTATTCTGTTGCAGCTTACCAGTCATTTGATGTGGTTGCTGGATCAGTTTTTTTTTTCTTAGGCTTTCTCCCTCTGTTTTCACTTAGTGATTTGGCCTGTAACATCTTTTATATTAGTGAGACACCACTTTGGAGGAACGAGCACAGCAGACGGCAGCATTGTCAGTCTGGGGGGATGGGAGTGTATAATGTATTAGCAGATTTGAATACAAATAAAAAATTGAAGCCAAACTCCACCTAAACCATTATAATCAGTTACAGCAAACCTTTTTTTTTTTCCTTTTGGGATAAAGATCCTGCATAAGTAAATAAAAGCTGATCATTTTAATGTATTTATTACAGGTACTTGTATAGCGCTGTCAATTTATGCAGCGCTTTATGCAGATGTACTGTACATTCACATCAGTCCTGCCCTTAAGAAGCTTACAGTCTAAGGTCCCTAACTCACATTCATACATACACATATTGGGGCGAATTTACTCTGGAGCCAATTCACCTACTAGTCTTTAGAGTGTGGGAGGAAACCTGAGTACCTAGAGGAAACCCTCACAGGCACAGGGAGAGCATACTACCTCCAGGCAGGTAGTATCATGGTTGGGATTTGAACCAGCGACTCTAATATTGCCAGGTGGAAGTGCTAACCACTTAGCCACTGTGCTCACCACTGCCAGTGGTAAATAAATGGTCTCATCCATGTAAGCTGATATATTTTGCTGGACCTTGATTTTCTGAAACATAGCAGATTTGCTGGCTGAATCACCAGTTGAAAATAGAGAACTAATGCAGCCATCACATCTAAGAATTGGTAAGCTGCAATATCATAAATCTTTGCTTTTGATTTTAATACTGCTTTAAAGTATAACTAAAGAATAATCTTTTTTTTTTTTTTTGGTTATTGATAGAGTGGATGTCTGTCAGGTTTTTAGTGGTGTCTATGTACCCTTTAGGGAGATTCACCCTCTCTATTTGTCCAGTTTACTGTTATCACCAAAACTGAAAGTGAAAGAAAATCACAAATTTTCCATACCAGGAATAGAGGAAACAACTTCCAGTGGGGACAATAATTCTGGTGACTTAGGTGACGACCAGGGATTCCCCCACTTTGGAGGAATTTCCTCTCGCTTTTTTGGCAATGGGACAGGGAGTGAGGAGAAATCTCATTAGTGGGACACATATTGCAAAATAAAGAATGATGGGTTATAACCTTTCTATGCAAAAAAAAAAACAAAACAAAAAACTTTTGCCTTTAGTTCTACTTTAACCACTTGTGGACTGCCGCAGTGTACTGCAGATGGGCAGCCTGTGCTGGAAAGCGGCGCTGCCTGCTTCTGGATTTAAGGCGCACGCATGCAGATTGCCCACTGCACTATCACAGTCCTGTTATTAGTCACTTATCACCGCAATTTGTAGTAATATAGTTACAAAAAAAAAAATCCAGTATATACACCATAGTTTGTAAACGTTCTAACTTTCACGCAAACCAATTAATATGTACTTTATTGTTTTGGTTTTTTTTAATCAAAGACATGTAGCAGAATATGTTTTGCCCAAAATTTATGAAGAAATATGTTTTTTTTTAATACATATTTTGATTGGGTATGTTTTATAGCAGAAAGTAAACAAATATAGTTTTTTTTTTCAGAATTTGTTTTTTTTTTTGTTTTTTTAGTGGTGCACCGAAATTTAAAATTCTGGTGCCAATACCGAAAATTCAGAATGCATGTGGACAAACACCAAACCAAAACTGAATTGTCTGTGTGTATGGGGGGGGGGGGGGGGCTCCAATTTTTTTTGTATTTTTTTTCTACTTTCATGTGTATCATTTTTTTTTCTTCTGTAACTTATGATTTTATTGCTATTACATAGGGGACCAATAGTCCCCTATGTGATTGCATATGAGTGACAGGCCATCTTTGTAGGAGGGTGCAGGTGGGGGGGGGGCAGTGTGTGCAAGGAGGGGGCAGGAGAGGAGCAGTGTATACAGTGAGGGAGAGGCTCCCTCACTGGCTGTCACTATATGTCAGTGCCAGTTTTTAAATGCAATTGCTGGCTTTTTTTTTTCTTCACTATAGCTCAGATAATGAGCTGTCACTTTTCCCAGAGCTAAAGGAAACTTTATTTCTTTTCAAGGAAACTAAAAAGAAACTTTGTTTCTTTTGGCTCCAGGGAAAGTGACAGCTCATTCTCTGAGCTATAGTGAAGAAAAAAAAGCCAGCAATTGCATTTATAAACAATGCTCTTTTTTAAATGTAATTACCGGCTTTTTTTTTCCTTCATTACCCAGTGCCCTTGCCCCTTAGTTTCCTTTAGCTCCGGGGAAAGTGACAGCTCATTCCCTGCGCTATAATGAAGAGAAAAAAAAAGCCGGTAATTATATTGAAAAACTGTCACTGACACATAGCGACAGCCAGTCACTGTATACATTGCTCCTCTCCTTCCTTTCTCCACTGCCCCCCCCCCCCCTTCCTCACATCTTCAGTACATACAGTCCCCTGTATCGGCTACATTTTTTCCGATTTTCATTTTGCCGATAGGGCTGTTTTCAGCCGATATGTTTTGGTGCATCCCTACTTTTTTTAGCTTATATAAAAAAAAATAAAAACTGAGTGGTTATCAATTACCACCATAAGAAAACTCTATTTGTGTGAAGAAAAGTATATGAATTTTTAGTTTTGGATCCAGCATTTCATGATCGTACAGTTACCAGTTAAAGTAGCACAGTTCCATATACCAATAAATGGTCACGAAGTGGATAAAATATTTCGGAGTTTAACCACTTGCCATCTGCCCTATAGCTGAAGTACTGCTACAGGGTGGCACGGCTGCGTAAAATCACGTGTATATTTACATGATTTGCATTTCTGGGTAGGAGCCGTGTGCCGCCCTAGTCACGCTGCTGTTGGTGGCTGGGGATGTCGATCACTGGATACCGGCCGGCAATTCCTGAGCGGCACTCAGTGATTGTCGGGAGAGACCTGTGTGTAAGAAAAAAAAAAAAAAAAAATACAGATCTCTCCCCTGTCAGCTTCCTTACAGTGTAAGGCTCCATCTACACTGCAGCTAATAAGCTGACGTTTAGGAGCTTTTCTGCATTTTTTTCAGCAGCCCCTGAACTCTCCCTAATGTTTTCCTATGTGTTCATGTACACTGTCATTTACAGGCAGTTGAGTTTACAGTTATTTTTTTTAACACACCAAACTTACGTTCAGGTTTTTTTTGTTTATAGCGCAAAGGCGAAGGCGATCAAATACCACCAAAAGAAAGCTCTATTTGAGGGAAAAGAAATGACGTATATTTAATTTGGGTACAGCGTTGCATAACCACGCAATTGTCAGTTAAATCAACACAGCTCTGCATCACAAAAATGGCCGGCAGTCGGTGATTGTCGGCAAAGCTAACAGGGGAGAGACCTGTGAGTAAACAACACAGGTCTCTCTCAGAGCAGCATGTCTCCCTAGTAAAACCGCACACAATGTAAAGCACACACGGCACGCAGTTAACCCTTTGATCGCCCCAGATGTTAACCCCTTCCTGCCCAGTGTCAGTACAGTGTCAGTCCCTCTGTAAGTCATGGCTGTAACTGTCAGTTTTGTAATGTTGCAATGTCTCATGGGAAATGTAGTTCCACAACAGCTAGAGAGCCGCAGGTTGCCTACCCCTGTAGGCGATCGGAAATGGAAAGTGTCCTCCCTCCCTCCCTGTAGTCTTTTGGGACACGTGACAGGCCCCAGAAGACTACAGGACCATTCATGAAGCGCAGCGCAGCGCTACTCTCGCATGCACAGTGGGTACCTGGCTGTAAAGCTGCACAGCCGGGTGCCCACACTGAGGATTCTGGCCTCCTGGAATACCGGATGGCCTGTGAATTGGGCTGCAGGGGACACACCGCGGGATCGAGGGACAGGTAAGTGGCTGTTTTTTTAAAAGTCAGTAGCTACAATTTTTGTAGCTGCTGACTTTTATTTTTTGGCAGGGTGAGTGGAACTCCGCTTTAAATTATGTTCGCCAACCTTTAATTTTGTCCTCAAACAGCAGAGTATGAACTTCTGATCTATTCTGGGTTCATGGAGGAAATATACACAGGGTTACTGAACTCATCTGCCAGCTGGAGTGTACAGCGCACTACTATTACAGTCAGACAAATGAAGGCTTTTTTTCTACTGTTTATATTTTATAGGAAAAAGTAAAAAAATATATATATATTGTAAATTATATATATATAAATTGTCAGATTTTTTTGTTTATAGCACAAAAAATAAAAAACATAGAGGTTATAAAATACCACCATGTTTTTGTGTGTTTTTTTTTTTTCTTTTTTCTTTTTTTTTTTTTTTAATGGAATTGCATAGAGTGCCCCAAATCTCCTTTTCTTGGGTCCCCCACCAGCGCTCCTGGCTCCTCCTCTCTAGCTGGTGCCCCCATAAGGAGCTGCTTTCTATGGGGCACTCGTGTGGGCTTGCTCTCAAGTGTTGCTGTCTGCATCTGTAGACTCAGACAGTGGGACTTGGCCCTGCCTCAGCTCCCTTGTCACTGGGAAGGAAGAGCTACAGATGGGCACAGTCCCGGATCGAGGAAAGGCTTAGGTAAGTAAAAGGTGTGGGGATGGTGGTGGGGGGATACGGATGCTTAAACATTTTTTACCTTAATGCAGGGTTTGTTGGATGGCTACAGTGGATTACCTATATATGATGGTTTCTGTGGTGGAGCACATCACCTTTTTATGTACGCAGTTTGCATGCCGCCCGCTAATTCCTTAGGGATGTGCTTGTCTCTGTCAGCCCTCTGTATGACCCTTTTGTGTGACATCCCGCCCTTCCACATCTCCCGGGACAGATATCCTGTAGCTGTCCTTATGTACCCAGCAACTGTGGTTTACTACCTTCCACTTCTATTGTGGTTGGGTTGTTCATCAATTAAATACTAGTTCTTCTGATGAAGTGACTGAAAATTCACGTAACACACTGAGAAACCTGCTAATATGAAAAGGCCAGTTATGTAGTTCAGGCATCTGCATTTATTTGCTACTCTTCATTCTCTTGATAAATTATTTACGATGGGAATATCTAATCACGGAAATGTGTTCATTCCAAGCTTTTTATTGTATTAACATATTTGTATGATACTTTTTTTTTTTACTTTTTATATCATTGCTTGGTGTTTCTTGGTAAAGTCCCTTAGGCAGTATCTGTATTGTATTTGCTGATGTGAACAGGGCCTCATTGATTACAAAGCTGCATAAATTGTATATCTGCCTAGAGTTCCAATTCTAAGTACAACTAAAGGCTATTTTTTTTAAAATAACAACCATGTCATACTTACCTGCCCTGAGCCGCCTCCTCTCAGGTCCCCTACAGGCGCTCCTGGCCTGTCCCCCCTGCTGAGTGCCTCCCCGAGCAAACCACTTGCTCTGGGGGCACTTGTGTGTGCTCGCTTCCAAGATGGCCCTATAAGACACACACAGTGCTTCTCAGCCCTGCTCCCTCCTCATTGGCTGAGATTGATGGTTCCTGCTGCTGTGTCTCTGCCAATGTGGAGAGAGAGACCTGGAAGAGCCGCTGCTCCCATTCACATCGCTTGATCAAGATTGGGCTGAGCTGGGCAGCACAGTGGCTAAATGGTTAGCACTTCCGCCTGGTAGTACTAGGGTCGTTGGTTCAAATCCCAGCCACGGCACCACCTGCCTGGAGTTTGCATGTTCTCCCTGTACCTGCGTGGGTTTCCTCCGGTTACTCCGGTTTCCTCCCACTTTCCAAAGACATATGCTGGTAGGTTAATTGGATCCTGTCTAAATTGGCCCTAATATGTGTATGAATGTAAGTTAGGGACCTTAGATTGTACACCCCTTGAGGGTTAGGGACTGATGTGAATGTACAATATATATATGTGTAAAGTGCTGTGTAAATTGACAGCGCTATATAAGTACCTGAAATTAATAAATAAGTATTAGGGGGGCTGTTGAAGGGAGCAGCACACAGACGGTTTTTGACCTTCATGCGTAGAATGCATGAAGATAAAAAAAATAAAAAACCCTTCCGCCTTTACAACTACTTTAAGCCAACTGTAATAATGTGATTTCCATCTCCTTTTGACTCCTGTTATCTATATGACCGTTTTTAAATCTCTTTTATCCTTTTAATTTTCACACTTTCTTTATGAATCCTGGCAACACTGGAAAGTCTGCAAACATTGCTAAAATATATTTTATCTGGTGTTCATCCAAAAATCTGGATTTTCTTTTTTTTCTCACATTTGGAGCTCATTCTTTCAGCGGCTTGTGAGATTATGTGTGTAAACACTGGAGCTCTGAGTCATTGTCCTGTACATTATCTAAATGAAAAGGATTATATTCTGCTCCATCTCCCTTTTACAAGGATTACAATAGACCACCTATCTACAAGCTCTCCATTTCTGCTGCTGTGTGAAGGTTACCTGCTTGGCATCTGCTTTTGCACATTTTGTAGATGTGTCAGTATTCACATGCGATTATATGCAGCCGTTGGTGAATGATTTGTCCTGACTTGCTTCACTTGATTTATGTAAACAAAAAAAAAAAAAGAAAGTAATTTGGACCCCCAGCTTGATAGCCCTTTTAGGCCCCATGTACACTGTGTCCCTGAGCGCATGTTGCCCTAAATGCTCGTACAGTGCATCATCCAGCCACAGCAGCTGTCAGACTCTGATAGAATTTGACAGGCTGTCAGCAGTAGGGCTGGACAGTATACTAAAATGCTTTGTGTTGTCAGCCCACAATATAGCTCAAACACTGAGTACATTTCTCACACAGATCAACACATCTTTGTCTGTGTTGTCTACTTGCATGGTTTTTAAAATGTATTTTCACCCAAGAACAAAAAGGTAATACATTGCAGCTTACTACTCCTTAGCTATGGTGGCTGTGGAAGGACTAACAGAATGGCTCATAATACTATAGACAGACTACATCATATGTTCCATTTTAATTGTTTGTGTCCACCTGGACTGAAAGAATCTTGGATGCATGGTTAAAAAATGTGGTCTCCAGATCTACAAGCTACAATCTCAGTCTTGATCTCCACTGTTTCATGTTGTCATATCTGACAACCTCTCTCAGACAACAAACCTTCATGTTGCTCTAGCATAAATCTTCTCTCGAGGAGTTATTGCAGTGATCATAGAAAAGGAAAGGTTCCATGGTTTCTACTCAAACGTATTCACAGTTCCGAAAACAAGACATGGGCGTTCACACTTTAATGGATTTTAAAGTGTGTACTGTTTTTATTCAAATACTAAACTTTCACATGGAATCCACCATGTCACTCTTTGCTACCCTCCAACCAAGAGATTTTCGGGCATCTGTGAACATCAAGGATAACAGTATGTTCCCATCTTTACAGCCCATAAACTCTACTTTGTTTTGTTGTGGGCACACACTACCAATTTGAAGTCCTTCTCTTTAGTCTGTCCACTGCACCTTGAGTATTCACCAAGGTGCTTACTTTGTTGCTTTCTCAATTATACTCATAGGGCATTTGCATCCTGGAATATTTGGATGACCTCCTACTGGATGAACAGGCTACTCAGATATTGCCAGTCAATGTCCAGTAGACTGTTCAGACTCTCAAAAGGTTTGGTTGGATCCTGGAACCAATTCAATTCTTGGAGTATTTTGGTCTTCATTTAGATATTTAATCCAGAGTTCTTTCTTCCTGAAGACAAACTCCTGACTCTAGGATCTCTTGTTCAGACTTCACAGTCTAAGAACCATCCAGTTCTCCTCCACATTGGCTTGAGAGTTCTGGCCCTCATTTGAGGCAGTCCTGTTTGCCCAGTTCCATTCCTAATCATAACAACTCAATATTCTTGCTGCATGGGGCAAGAAGGTGCAGTCTCTGGAGTCACAGATTTGCCTGACACCATGTTGTCTCTAGCCTAGTGACTTTTGAATCGAACCCTGGAGTCAGGGAAACCCTTTCTTCCCCTGGTCTGCAAGATTATCATGATGGATGCCAGCCTGACATCCTGGACACCCTCTTGGTACAAGGGGCTTGGTCACTGGAGGAATCTTGTTTCCCAGTCAACATACTTTAGCTACAAGCAAATCATTTATCCTTTTAACCTGTTGGTTCCAAGGCCATCTGATCCCGGTTCAATCAAACAATGCCACGGCATACATCAATCCTCAGGAAGGAAATAGAAGTCTTGTGGCTTAAAGAGAAGCTAACCTGTACTTGTGGTTGTTTGCATTTTAGGCATGAATAATTGGTGGGCTCTTTCTCTCAATCCCCAGAAAATGAGTGCACTGAATATCTCCCTGTTCCCCCTATAGTGTCGCACCTCCAGACATATTTTCCTTATAATTGGGTGACTTCTTCCCTGGATTACCTAGGGGTCCAGTTGGCCCCTTCCTGCTCTACCCTTTTTGCAACCAACTACTACCCACTTTTGAAAACTATCACCACCCTCATGCAATCTTGGCAGTTCCCTTCCTTATCGTGGATTGAATGCAGTCAAAATGACCATTTTAACTAAAGTCTTATATTACTTTAGAACCCTTCTGGTCCGAGTCTCCTTCTACCTGCGCCTTATGCAGAGGAGAATCCTCTCCTTCACTTGGGCCTACAAGCACCCCAGAGTCTCATGCTTCACTCTATACACCCACAGATTGCATGTAGGGTTAGGGGTTCCTAATATCTCTAAATATTACATGGCTGAGCAAATTTTCCAGCTCACCCTACTTCATGCCACAACAGACATCCCTGTCTGGGTTCTCCTGGAGCTACCTAACTGTGCTTCGATCCCTATGACTGTTCTTCTCTGGCTCCCTCATAGGCTCCGCCCTTCACCACTTAGTCCCCTACGCTCCACAGCTTGCGGCTTTGAAAATCGGTCCATTACTCAGGCAGCCTTATTTCCCCCTTCCTGCCCCTTCTTCCTCTATTTAATAATCCTCTTTTCCCTTCAGGTTTAGAACAGCCAAGGGCAGTCTCATGGTGGTTATCCCATGGCTTTACGCAGGTCCGCAATGTCCTCAACTCAATCACATTCCCTTCTTGGTCCTCTGTGCAGGAGGCCCATGAAGTTCCACCTGCGGAATTTTTTCAATACTTAAAATTCCGCTATTGGGTGACTTCCCTGAGACGCAATTCCACATTCCTTTTTCAATCTATGGCTTTTGAACATATCTGTCACCACTCCCTGGGCACTTTAGGCTCTATCTCTTTGATCTACTCATCCCTGAATGCTATAGACCCTCCCTCTTCCGTACCTTATACGTTAAGTGGGGATCGGGATCTAGAGACTTCTATTGACCCTGAGGATTGGAGCAAGGCCTGGTCGTCCATAGATTAATGCTCTTTCAACACGAATATGATGGAAGCAGCTTAAAAGGTCCTCCTGAGGTGGTATTGGGTTCTGGCCCACATTACAGATTTAAACCTTTCTTGACAAGCCTGGATTTGCACAGGAGCAGTGGGGGAACTGCATGCGATTTGGACAGGAATCGCACCACATTCATGTTCTAATCACATGCTATTCTTTGCAGTGCGTTTGTGCCCATTAATTTTGTATGGATGCAAATTGCACCACAAAGTATAGGTTTCGGGTATCGGGAGCATTTTCACTAGTTCTCGTTAAAAAACTCAGTATCGTCATCCCTACTGATGGGGCTTATAACCCTCCCTTACTCTATCCAAAATGAAAAAAAAAAATGTTTGCCCATAGTTCAACTTTAAGGCTCAGGGCCTTAAAGGTGGTTTCTTCCTTTTCATCTTAACCAGGACATTATACTTACATCTCTGTGTATTGCTACAATACATCCCAAAGAGGTTTCCACTTTGTTGCTTCAATATGGTTCGAGCTGTTTGAATTTACCTCTGGGCTACATCTTCCTTTAGACTGATTGACTTTCCTTTCCTCATTCTGGAATGTCCCCATAAGGGACAACCTGTCTTATTCTGCCATTTTTAGGTGGCTCAGGCAGCTTATTGTTGAAGCCCACCTTTTCCTATCAAGGCACACTCCACTAGATGAGTGAGTGCCTCTCGGGATTTTCAGGCTTCTCTTTAACAGATTTTGATGGCTGCCACCTGGTCGTCTATTACACTTTATATAAGTTTAACCAGGCAGATGTGCAGACCTCATCTGACGCCAGGGTTGTACATTGAATTCTCCAGGCAGCTGTTCACCTTGTTGGTGTGGGGGCTTTTAGTGCTTTGTTTGCTGCATTGCCCACCCGTCTGTTGTACTGCTTTTGGACTTCCCAAACATCTCAGAATTCTTTCTGACTCTGTGTCCCTTAATGATGATTACATTTATAACTAAAGACAAATCGTTTTTTAGTTTTGGATAAAATACAGAGGGATTAGACACCCTGCCAGGTTTTATTGCTGTCTGTGCCCCCGTTAAGGAGATTAACCCTCTCTATTTGTCCTGTTTACCATTATCATTGAAAGTAAAACAAAATCCCAAATTGTGGGTTGTCCCCAGAAAAGTAAGAGGGGAAGTATTTTCCAATGGGGACACTGGGGGTCCCCAAGGATTTCCCTTAATCTGCAGGGGTTTCTACTCACTTCCTATTTTGACTATGGGACGGGAAGTGAAGGGAAATCTTCACAATGGGACACAGACTGCAAAAAAAAAAAAAAATCTTGACAGGTTATAACTCTCCCTTGCTCTATCCAAAATGAAAAAAAAATGTTTTGTCTATAGTTCTACTTTAAGACAATAGAATATTTGACTTACCATAAAATCCTTTACTTGAATTTCAATAAAGACACAGATCCCACCGCTCCGTCTTTAGGCAGCAGTAAACCCATACATCTCAGAATCCCTTCCCACCCTGTGTACCTTAATGTCCCTCCAAGAAAAATATTTTACGGTAAGTAAAATCTAGTTTACAGCCATCTGAAATCTGTATGTAAAGTCAGGACCATGCTATATCATGGACTGCATTTGTGATCATTGGGTGGTCTTCTGTATTCATCATCTGTCTAAATGTACCCTTTTAAGTGACGTTGTAGTGCCTTATTGCTTTTTCAGAGCTTTTGAATTAAAGAAAATGATTCATTAGTGATGTGGACATTATATGTTCCCTTTTTATTGTCTTGCAGGTACAGGAATGTATTACTCATGACATACGAAAGGGAAAGCTTTCTTTCCCGCACTCCGTCTGTTGTATGTAGGTCTTGCCAGGTAAGTGACAGATTTTGTGAAGTTTAAGTTTTTCAATGTACAATTTAAAAAAATTACTACTGTATTGTTTGTGATATTAGGATAGTTACTTATAAACGTGTATGTACAGTATCTCACAGAAGTGAGTACACCCCTTACATTTTTGTAAATATTTTATTCTATCTTTTCATGTGAAAACACTGAAGAGATGACACTTTGCTACAATGTAAAGTAGTGAGTGTACAGCTTGTATAACAGTGTAAATTTGCTGTCCCCTCAAAATAACTAAATAATAATAAATGTGAGGGGTGTACTCACTTCTGAGATATACTGTAGTTGCATTATGTGCGGCATACAGATTTTCTTTAAAGCCCACTTTTGGCTTGGGACTTGCCCAACCCCTCATTTTAGACGCTTTCACAGCCTTTAAAAGATGCATATACAGTACATCCCTTTTTCCAGGTGTTTTTAATTTTGTCTGGTGATATCATGGGCCCTCTTCCCTCTCTTCTTCAGCATGGCAGGTTCCTCAATGCTGAAGATAGTGATGCCATAATTACATAATGTGTTCATGAGGATTGAGTTAACATCCTTTTGAATTAATGCATGATGCCATTAATTGACCTGGATTGTGATGAGGTTTTGGGATTGTCCATTTCCAGTGACTTGAATGGCAGATTGCATCTGGTGTTGAAAGATGTGGGTTCACTGGTCTTTGGGTAAGGCTGCAGCATGGTGGCTGCTTTGTCTACTTTCTTTACCTGATATATGGTCTGTGTGTGCTTCCTATGCTAGCTTCTCATCAGACATTTTGTTACCTATACAAGAAGATAGGCAAGATTACAAAAGATCCTGATAGGTAATGGACATGCTCCATCACAGGACCTGGAGAGGGGAAAAACTGACTCTACTGGGATTTTTACAATCTTAAAATGAACTGTGTTTCTATTTTTAATGATCTCTCAGACACAGATGGGAAAATTAACAAAGAGTGGCACAGGCATAAAGCTTGTGCTACTCTTCCCAACTGATAAAATAGAGCAGATTCTGCTCCTTAGTTCCTAATGGGGCACAAGCCCTTTTTGTTAGAAACATTGTGCTCTGTGTTCTGTGCCAAGAGGGAGCACGTACAGGTCGACAGGTCCAATCTGACGGGGATCTTCTATATTGAAAACTGTTACTATCCATTTGGTAATTTAGTCATAGAACCTGCATCGGTTTATATTTCACTCGGTGCGGTTAGACCTGAAACCAGTCTATCTGCTTAGTTAATGTGGTGCATGGCACTCGCTCCAGTTTCCTACGTTGTCACAATGGTTCAAGAAGCTTTATTCCACCCAGAGTTTGTATTACGTAAAATATTTTATGTTCAACTGCAGAATGCTTTCATTTTGAAATGAAAGATATGTTGACAGGTGTATTTTAAAGAGCACAGTCTTATGTCTGTGGATAGTTTCAGGGCTTGTTTCTCTTGTACCATATCAATAAGGTATGGAAGTACTCCTGGATTGGTTTAGATGTGTACTGTCTTTGTGCTGTGTTTGTTTTCTTCCATCACTGTTCGTTCATACAACAGCGTTGGGTAAACAGAGCCTGTAACTGTAGATTTGGAGAATACACGATAACAGCAGTGCCAGGCACGAATGTGCTCCAAGATCTGAAGTCTGCAGAGTAGTCATAACTACTGGTGTGTGCAAGTGTGTATATATACAGTATATATACAATACATATCCATAAATAATCCAGGATGTAATAGGTGTAACACTGCCAGCCAGCTAAATGACAGTGATACAGAATAGGACAGACACATTTCTTTGCTAATTTAGCTTCGCCTGCAGTCATTATCTTCAGCCGTTCTGACTGTGCATTACTCTTTCTTTCTGCTTTGGCATCTTTTTATGTTCAATCTGCCAGGCTAGGCTACAAAATATCCTACATATAGAATTTCCTGCTATACTGTCTATGGTACAGGTGCCCCCTCTTTTTTCTACTTTTGTAACTTAGTATGTTTGGTCTACCAGGCTGGACGGCATTTTAAATATACACCAATCAGCGATAGCTTTTTGACCACTGACAGATTAAGTGAATAACATTAGTTTTCTTGTTACAATGGCATCTGAAAGTGGGTGGGATATATTGGGCAGAAAGTAGAAATGTTCCTGAAGTCAATATGTTGAAAGCAGAATAAATGGATGTTGCAGTTTGTTGTGCATGTGTCTGCGTAGCCGCAGACTGGTCAGGGAGCTCATGTAACCCTTGTCCACAGCCAAAATAGCCTACAATGGGCAGTTGAGCATTAGCACTGGGCCACGAAGCAATGGAAAAAGGTGGTCTGGTGGAAATCATGTTTTCTTTTACATCATGTGGATGGCCGTATATGTGTGTGTGTGCCCCTTGCATGGGAAGAGATGGCACAAGAATTCAGTATGGGTAGAAGGCAAGCCAGTGGAGGCAGTGTGATGCCTCGTTTTTGGAAATCTTGGTTCCTGTAATTCATGTTGATGTCACTTAACATGTACCACCCACCTAAACATGACCAAATACACCCCTTTGGAAGCTGGACTAGAATTTTTCAAGCAGCACAAGATTTGCGCTCCATCTCATTTTTGCCAGTCCTTAAGATCTTGAGCATTTTTCCTGAGGACCTTATACTACCGTTGTTAATGCTGATATGCATATTCTCCTTGCCTGTAAACTTATAACCCAAAAGTGCTTGTCCCTTGTCCTCCCACATTTGCTAAATAGCAAAGCACTGTCAATGGCATCTTGGAGAGGGAGAAACTGAAGTACCAGCACAGGGGATGCCCAAAAAATTTCAGAAAGTATTGCTCTCTTGGTTTGCATCTACCTCATCGGACTCCACCCTTGTCCCCTCACGACCTGCACAGCACATTGAGGCTACTTCCAACTTGTTGGTTTCCATTTGCCTCTTCTCTTCTCCTCTGGGAATTGTCTTGTGATATCATCTGGATTTGATAGACATGCTGAACATAATTTCAGGGACAGTCTCGATTTTGCCATAACAGTTTCTGCAATTAGGGTGCATTAAACTGCATATACTCGTACTTATCGTTTGCGAGATCAAGTAAGTTGTTTGCTGCTATTCCAACTGTGTTGCATTATTGCTGCACTTTTTGCTTTGATTTATATTTGTTTTCTGCTTTGTTACATTGTAAGTATTACAAAATCTTTATTAAAAAATAGACCTCTTCACGGAAACAATATGCCCTAATGGCATTGGCCTCTTTCAGCAGGATACTGGGAATTGTCACACTGCATAAATTGTTCAAGAAAGGTTTGAAGAACACAACGCCAAGTTTAAAGTGTTGACTGGGCACCCAAATTCTCCAGATCTCAATTCAATTAAGCATGTGTGGGATGTGCTGGAAAAACAAGTCCAATTTTTTTTTTTTTTTCTATGGTTGAACTGGATGTATTTTTGTCTTTTTTCAGCCAGACTAACAAGTCCAATTTTTTTTTTTTTTTTTTCTATGGTTGAACCGGATGTACTTTTGTCTTTTTTTCAGCCAGACTAACTATGTAACAGCCTGCCTGCCATCTAATGGTCAGGCTTGTGCTGACAGCCCCCCTCCACGCAGCTCTTCACTGAGAGGATAAGTGTACTTCTCCTGCTGTCACCCACTGCCGTCTCCAGCCCCACCTCTCTGAGCCCTTTTAAAGAATAGAGGTCATGTTAAAAAAAAAAAAAAAAAACGGATTTAAATGTGTGTGTATTTAACATTTTTAAGAATACTTTAATGCATTAATTGCTGTCATTTTATGTTTTTGGAGTATATATATTTTATTGGACCTATTTTATCTATGTAAGTGATGAAAAATTGTGCGCTGCCAAATAATTAAAAGTGAAATGATTGTGAATACGAGCTGCTGCAAACACATAAAATGTGTGTTCATCACATGTGACATAATAAACCAATATTTAGTGCTGTGCTGCTCAAAAAACACTTAAACATAACATACATAAAAATCCAAAACACATGTAAAAACTCAACAATAAAAGTCCAAAAGGAAAAAACTCTTCAACAATGTACAAAAACGTATTTTTACTGGAGAGTAAGCCCACAATCCCAGTGTTGTAAATCTTTAAATGGTGTGCATCACCACGGTGATGAAATATGGTATATGAAATAGGTGGACCCTCACCTTCATGTGTGGACCCATATAGAAAACAGGTCAACCAGGCATCTCCCCTCCTGGTGGGGGTGAAATGGTAGCCTCTCCTCTATGGATAATTCGACTTTCATATATGGTCACTGTATCCTCTAAGTGAACCCTTTAATGGTGTAGCTGGCTCTTCTATGGTAGAGGCATGCAGGCGTGTCTGGGTCCCGAGGCCCCTCAGGATGCTGTCACAGGTCTGTGTCCTCTAGGCACATGCTTTACCAAAATGAGCAGAGTGACTCCACACATATGTCTTATCAGGAGATAAGAGGGGGGCACTGGAAGAAAGGGAGGATCAGAGAAGACAGGATCAAACAGCCGTTTTATACAATGCAGAGGATTAACCCCTTAGGTTCCACAGTGAGTATAACAAGCATGCTGTACTGCATATACAGACTGATTTTTACTGTTGTGGGTTTAGTAACACTTTAATGAAGCAATTGATTCTAGGTAAAACCTCTGCTATAGTCTTTGATGGCAGATCTGCTTGGATCTCAATATAAAACCTAATAAATTTATCTCTATTTTACAATCTGGGAGGGATGCTAATATGCAGATTTACTTATCTCCTTAACCAGACACTGAATTTAATTTGATTTGTGTGCCTGCTCTGCTTTCCCAGACATTTGTACTGATAGAACTATGAAGGCTGTTGTTGCCGATCTTTCCTCCTCAAAGAGATAGATGCCTGGCTGTCATGTTGGTCCAGTGCTTTAAGTTGTTTGTCTGAACAAGTATGCAAATAATCAGATGGGAGTTTTGTCTTATTTACACTTTATCTCCCTGCATGCTTTGTTACAGTGAAATCATTACAGGCAGATAAAACTAGGTAACTAGAACTTTCAGGCATTGAACAAATGATCTTCCTGCAAATAAAAAAAGAAAGACTAAAACTGGGCAGAAGAACATAAGGACTTACCTCTTCCGTTACATTTGTAGTTGACCTCTTTTCTGATGGAGAAAAAAACTGCCTTTGCAAAGCAACGAGTTTGTATTAATGACCCCTCCACCCCCAACTGCCCTTACAAGAAGCCTTCCCTTTGCTCTCCCAGCACTCTGTTTAGCAAAGAAAATATCCAGCACTTGGCTATACCATGCAAGAAGGGGCATGTGATTTGCTCCATGTGGTGGTTGGTGGTCGCTCACTCTTATAGGGTTGCAAAGTCCCCAGACTGCCATTGCTGGCTGGTAGCTTAGACAGGGCGCTCTTTCTTTGCTCTTAGTTGGTGAACTGAGTGGCAATAGAGTGAGCTGTAAGTATGGATACACGGAGAGACAGCATTGAAATAAACAGCGGAACGCATACAATCAAGATCAAACTTCAAACCGATCCATATAATAAAAGTACGGTTGTTTTGGCGGTTATGCCACCTCACTTATTCATTTGATGATAAATATAATAAGTGATTATAATCTTTGTCTATACATGAATTTAGCCAATCCTGATGTGGCTATTACCAATAATGTTAATGCCAAATGATAACAACCGTGCAAAAAATAAAGATCTAATTTATTTACACAGAAAAGAAGCTGACTACTAATCAATTATAACAAAATATAATGTAGCCAGTATAATTTGAAAATTAGTGATATTACAATGCAAATACAGAATGTTACCAATACATACAGACAGCTACAGGAAAGAAAGTTACAGGAAAGAAACATGGAATTATGGTGGTACATTGCACAGGCATCCTGATGTCCTGACGCCTGAGCTCCAAGAGGCCAGAAGGTGAGCAATGGCTTACTTTTATACCCCCCCCCATTTCAGGTAAAGTAATACCCTTCAATAAATTATAGTATTTTGCCATTTCTGTTTAATGGGGGGCTCTGTGACTTGTGAAAGATATCGGCAAACTGTAGCTCAGCAGATGGAATTTCTGATAGGCCAATGTCCAGCTGAGCATGCCTCCTTTGAATTCAGTTCCTGTGGGAAGATCTCTGACAATACTCCCTAGGAGGTGTTAGGAATGAAGAGTCTAGGACTTAATTCCTTACATCAGCCAGGTGGCCATACTGCCATTAACCTCTACAGGAAACCTTCAAAGGGGGGTGTTGAGGTGATGAAACATGGTAAATTGTATATACAGTCAATGTCCACTTAGTGCAGTTCCGGTAAGTTGCAGGAACTGAGACTTGGACCCCTATCAAAAGTTCACAATAATGTTAATTATTGTAGGCCCAAAATATCTATCACACAGTATAGTACTAACCTCAGAATTGCTCCACTATGAACACTATTTCCACTGCATACTCTACATTTGGCAGCCTTTGGGCTTGTTTACACCAGCTTTAGTATGTGGCATTGGACATTCTTTTTTTAAAGCACCCTGAATGCCAATCATAGCACCTGTAACTAAATAAAATGCTAAGCTTACAGTCCTGAACACATGTTGCATTTGCTTTGGTTCAAAAATTGTACCCCATGTCGCTTTCTTGCTGCTTCTGGGCTAGTTCACACCAGATGCAGTTCAGTGGGTTTTTTTTTTTTTTCTGCATTAAAAAGAGCATGCACAGTGTTTTCCATGTATTCCAATGGCCCTAGTTCACACCAGTGCAGTCAGTTCCAGTCATTTTCTGGTGCAGAAAAAAAGTAGAACATGCTGCATTTTTTTCTGCACTGGAGCATAGCAAACTGCATCAAAATTGCATTGCATTGGAGTGGAGTGTGCTGTGAATTGTAAGCAAAAACGTATCTGGAATGTATCCGGAGTGCATTTTTGTGGTGTGAACTGACCCTTAAAGTGACTCCAAAGCCTCCATCGAAATCTATTACCAAGCTTGCTAACAGCACCTGCAGATTTTGAGGGGCTTTTATTCAGCATTAGTTTTGCTTTGTTTTGGAGGTATTGCAGGTGTGATCTATCCTAGGATGCACTGGGAAACCAACAAGTGAACTGGAAAGACATCATCATCAGTTGCTTCCAGTTCATGTGGTATGCAGCATGTAAAAGCAGGAAGGTGAGCGGGGTCCGGACTGGAGTGGAGCAAATAGCAGACGGTACACATGGTGTGCAACATGAGAACACTATAGTGGGAGGTGAGTGGGGATTGGAAGAGAGAGAACTGAGTGGCAGAGCTGGGGGACCGGAGCAGGAAAATCTAGCAATGTAACATGTGGTGTGCAACATGGGAGCAATCTAGCTGGAGTTCGGTGGGGACTGGAGAGAGAGGAGGATAAGCAAATCAGAGGATCAGCAGAGCTGAGGGTTACTACAGAGCGGGGGGATCAGCACAGCCACGGGTTACTACTGAGCGGGGGATGAGAAGAGCTGGGGGCTCAGGAGAGCTGGGGGATACTACTGAGCGGGGAATCAGCATAGCTGGGGTGTACTACTGAGCAGGGGATCAGAAAAGCTGTGGGTACTACTGAGTGGGGCATCAGTAGAACTGGGGTTACTACGGAGCTGGGGATCTGCTGAGCAAGGATTTTAATAAGCTGGGGATCTGCTGAGCGAGGTTACCAATGAGGCAGGGTTCTACTTGGGCCCCTTTAAAACAAATAGAAAATCGGCACACACAGGACATTTACCAAGCTTCATTAAGCCTGGGTTCACACATATGCGATGCGGCATATTGCATGTGATTCGCACAGGAACCGCACCACATTCCTGTGCAAATCACATGCGACTTCTGTGCAGTGCGATTTGAGCCATACATTTTGTATGGCTGAAATCGCACTGCATCCACACCAAAAAGGTGCAGGACCATTTTTTTTTTCAGTCCGCACTAGGATCGGATCGCATGGGTATTCACACCCACACTATCCAATTCTGCACATCACACTGCATTTTGTGAACCGATTTCGGGGTGTTAACTTAACATACACACCCGCAGCGGTTCGCATGAACAGGGTGCGATTGTGATGCGATGCGGAATTCACACAGAAACCACTGCGAATTCCATACCGCGTCAGTGTGAACCCAGGCTAAAGCTTTAAAAAAGCATCACCAAAGCATCAGCAAACCAATCCAAAAATATGAAGCGGTAGGCTCTTTAATGTATACTAAAGTCCAAGCAAGTGTAAATGAGACCTTTATGTTATTGGAGTAGAAGGTCTTCCCACAGAGCTCTTATAGATGTTACTGGGGAGCTTGATTGTCCTTCTCACGATCACTCGGAATGCTGGTAAGGTGACATCACTCTGGTTTTGCACTTTTTTTTTTTTCTTTTTGGTTTTGCTTAGTTGCCGGGAGTCTAATCTGTGGACACATGAGAATATGTTAGTTGACGATTACAAATGAAGTACACTGGACGGGCTACAGCATTTTGAAATAAATACAGTCTAAAGGATTAGTACCAAGATTGAAGTGAACGTGTAATGTAAATATGTTTTGGGGATTACAGTTCCTCTTCAAATGCTGCTTAGGATCAAATCTTATCCTTAGAGAGGAAAGGAACCTGACCGTGTATTGCATTAGGGATCTGCGATGGCTAGAACTACTGCTGAAAGAGACCTAGATAGCCTTATGTATGTCATATAAGTGCGGGAGAAAGATATTAGAAGTCATTGACATCAGACAGTGTTAAGGGGGTTGGCGTTAAGTCTTATTGATGAAATAATGATTATTAAGAACTGTTTCTGAAGGCGATATCCTTGATCCATAAATGCTCAGGTCATCTGTGCATGCATGTTTATAGTATGGAGTAGTATAGTCCGGATTTGTGCGACTTAAAGTCACTGCGACTTTGAAAAGGTTGCTGCATTACTTTGATGCATCTTAGTGCCAGCGAGTGTAAAGAGGGATCAAAGTTTCACTGGAAATTGTGTGGCTTTGGAGTCGAACAAGTGTGATTGGAGTCTTGATCTGGAATATATATGAAAATTAATATTCACGTTTTGCACTTAGCTGTGTGACAGCAACACCTGTGTCTGCCAAGGTGCATGGCAGGGTTTTGGTGGAGAAATAGCCACAGCTGCCTGCCATTGGAAAAAATCCAACACTTCAGGGCAGGATGGTCGGCTTGGTGCCTGTGGTGTCAAAAATTGACTCGGGAACCCTGCAGGTAGCCAAAAGCAGGAGTGTTTCAGCATGTAGACTGATCTCATAGCAATAGGAGTCTGTGGTTAATGTTGTCAACCTTTCACATGAAGTCAGAATATTGGTGTTACAAGAATCACTGGTTTTTTATCAGACAGCTATGAAAACAAAAACATTGTTACAGTAAATTTGCTATTTAATAGCATTTGATTCTTTTGGTTTGCAAACAATTTAACATTAACCCTGGTTCGCACTGCATCCGACTTTGAAATCGTGCCACTTCAGTTGAAGTCGCACGATTTCAAAGTCAGATGGCAGTACGACTTTGGGGGCAACTTCATGCACAGATGTCTATGCAAGTCGTACCTCAAATTGGCAATAGTAATGCAGGAACTACTTTTCTAATTGGTACGACTCTGATATAGTCTTACCGATTTTAGAATGGTTCCATTGCCTGAATCATTGGATGCAATTTGTCACGCAATGTTAACCAGGGCTAATACTTGTATGCTCCATATTACTCAAGAAATGTTCAAGTCTATGTCAGATCACTGTAAAAGAATGTATTTAGGAAATGTTTTCTTGCAGATATGCATGCAAATTATTGAAATTAACTTTTTCAAATCTGAATTACTAGAGCTGTGTCATTTCAGTTCTACTTGAAAATGCCTAGGTTCCATTTTTTTGTTCTTTTTTGCTGTTAGTGGGTTCTTCCAGTGAACATGCATTAAAGGCTCTCAAAATGCTTAGTTACCATTATGTATGTACAGTGCATCCAGAAAGTATTCACAGTACTTAACTTTTGCCACATTTTTTTATTTTACAGCCTTATTCCAAAATGGATTAAATTAATTTTGTTCCTCAACATTCTACAAACAATGCCCCATAATGACAACGTGAAAGAAGCTCATTTTGAAATATTTGCAATTTATTAAAAATTAAAAAAACAAACACATAAGTCTCAGCCTTTGCTCAATACTTTGTTGAAACACCTTTAGCACCATTTACAGCCTCAAGTTGTTTTTTAAGTATGATGCTACAAGCTTGGCACACCTATTTTTGGACAATTTCTCCCATTCGTTTTTGCAGTACCTCTCAAGCTCCATCAGGTTGGATGGGGATTGTTGGTGCACAGCCATTTTCAGATCTCTCCAGTGATGTTCAATCGAGTTCAAGTCTGGGCTCTGGCTGGGCCACTCCAGGACTTTCACAGACTTGGCCCATAGCCACTCCTTTGTTATGTGGGCTGTGCGCTTAGGGTCATTGTCCTGTTGAAAGATGAACCGTCGTCCCAGTCTAAGGTCAACTGCGCTCTGGAACAGGTTTTCATCAAGGATGTCTCTGTACATTGCTGCATTCATCTTTCCTTTGATCCTTACTACTCTCCCATTTCCTCCTGCTGAAAAACATCCCCACAGCATGATGCTGCCACCACCATGCTTCACTATAGGGATGGTACTGGCCAGGTAGTGAGCGGTGCCTGGTTTCCTCCAGACATGACGCTTGGCATTCAGGCCAAAGAGTTCAATCTTTGTTTCATCAGACCAGAGAGTTTTGTTTCTAATTGTCTGAGAGTCTCTCAGGTGCCTTTTGTCAAACTCCAGGCGGGCTGCCATTTGTCTTTTACTGTCAAATCATGTTAACTTGTGGAAACATCTCAAGGATGATCAGTAGGAACAAGATGCACCAGAGCTCTATTTTGAGTGTCATGGCAAAGGCCGTGAATACTTAAGTACATGTGTTGCAAAGATTTCAAATATAACTTCTTTCACGTTGTCATTATGGGGTATTGTTTGTAGAATGTTGAGGGAAAAAAAATAATTTAATCCATTTTGGAATAAGACTGTAACATAACAAAATGTGGCAAAAGTTAAGCGTCGTGAATACTATCGCGTGTGTGTGTGTGTGTGTGAGAGACACTTTTCTTGCCCAATTTTATTAGAAGAATGTTCAGCAAACAATCAATCTGTTTTCCTCGCAGGGTTTACAGAACAGCAGATCATCAGCCTCTTGGCTTACACATATGTCAGTGCACCTCTGGCCTTACTCTCCAGGCTATTTTCTGTCTCCTATAGACCATCCTCTCACAAATGCTTGGACCATACACCATTGTTGCTTTGGCTCGCACCTCTCCCCTAGATGGAACCCTCCTGACTCCTGGGCAGGGACCTCCTCTGTCTTGCACACTGCTTTTGATGGAACTCGGCAGATAGTTGTTCCAAAAATCTTGGAAAACTAACCCCAGAAATCCTGTGGATGTAGGCTTCCTCAAATCCTTCTGCCTCTTCATGTAATCGCAGACAGATTCCATGATGTTGAGATCAGGGCTCTGTGGGGGCCAAATCATCATTTCCATAACTCCTTGTTCCTCATTACACTTAAGATAGCTCTTAATGACAATGGCTGTGTGTTTGGGGTTGTTGTCCTGCTGCAAAATACATTTGGGGCAAATCACACGCCTCCCTGGTGGTATGGCATGATGGATAAGTATCTGTCTGTATTTCTCAGCATTGAGGACACCGTTGCTCCTTACCAAATCTCTGACTTAATTTGCAGAAATCTCACCCCAAAATTGCAAGGAATCTCCTCCATGCTTCACTGTTGCCTGCAGACACTCATTATTGTACCACCCTTCAACCATTTGGCAAACAAACTGCTTCCTGCTACAGCCATATTTCAAATTTTGACTCATTGGTCCAGAGCACCTGCTGCTATTTTTTTGTACCCCTATGTGTTCGTGCATAGAGTCGCTTAGCCTCGTTTCCATGTCAGAGGTATGGCTTTTTGACCACAGTTCTTGGATGAAGACCACTTCTGGACACTTTTCTGTGGACAGTGGATGGTTTACCTGGGTCCCACTTGTTCCCGACTGTTCTGTGTGGATGGGACTGCTGGAAATCTTCCTATGTTGAAGGAAAGTAAGCACAATGTATCTTTCATCTGCTGCAATAAGTTTGCTTGGCGATCACTGCATCTATGGTCCTCAACGTTGCCCGTTTTTTTTGTGTTTCCTTAACCTCCCTGGAGATATTCCCGAGTGTAGCTTCAGTTTCAGCACCACAAGCGGTAACCCCGAGCTACACTCGGGAATATCTTACAGCGTTGCTCCGGGATCTCTTCTTCATTTACCTTGTCCTTCGCTCCCGTGATGTCCCTCCTGCAGTGTCCGTTTTCTGGGTTCCGGCATCCGTTTTCTGGGTTCCGTTCCCTGCGACATCAGGATGTACGGGACGGAACAACGGGAAATTTAAAAATGTGAAAAAGTAACAGTCCCTAAATACACTAAAATCACATAGTAAAGCATTTCACATACATTTTGTCCCTAGTGCTTTGTCCTGTCCCCTGCCTGCATTTTTACCGTTCTTTCTGCCTGGAAACTGAGAAAAGTCCATGGCGTCCAAAAAGTGTCTGTTTAGATCAAAATCGGTTTTAGACCAGCTAGAGAACAGCGATAGTAAATTAGAACCACTTGCATAATTGAGTGATCATGATTCGTGGGGAAATTCGTCATCAGACACTGAAAACGATTTTGCAACTTTGCTCAGTGATGTGCGAACTTGGCGCTATATTTCAAATTTCAGTGTTTTTGGTTTGATTATATTATTGAATTAAATGTATTATTATATTTTATAATTTATTAAATTATAATTTATGATTTCGTGTTAAAAATTTTAACATACCCGGGATGTTTACTAGACTCTTGTTTGGACAGATTTCACTGAGTTATTCCTAAAAATTACAGACCTACAATAAAAAAAATACATATTTCAATGAAAAAAAAATGTACCGCTTTGAGCACAGAAATACTGACATAATCAGACCGCTAGGAAGGTTAAAAGAGCTTGAACAGCACATCTTGAAAATTCCAATCTGCTTTGAAATCTCTGCCTGGGAGACACCTTGGTGATACAGTATAACTACTTTGTTTCTTGTTGCTGTGCTCAGTTTTGCCATGGTGTATGACCTGTGACATGAAACTGTCTTCCACAGCCTCACCTTTGTGGCAATGTTTGGATGTTGTCACCCAGTTGTAAGGCTCCTAAACAGCTGTTTTTTTTCCAACCTGCACAAGAAATTGATGATCGTTAGCACCAGTTTGATATAATTGATTAATCATACACCTGACTCTAATCCTACAAAATCCCTGACTTTGTGCAAGTGTAAGAATTGATGCTGATTTGAAGCCAAAGGATGGCCACACCAAAATATTGATTTGACTTCGATTTTTCTTCTTTTGGCTTACTTTGCGATTTTTTTTAAAATTGATAAACGTAAACCTCCTGAAGACCTCAGCACGACAAAACGTATGTTGAGGCAGAGTTAGAGGAAGTTGTGCCATTCTGATTTCATCTGGAACTGGGGAGATACCTTGGTGGTCAAAACGGTCCATGCTCGCACTGTTAGTGGAGCTGTATTGTTGCATACATAAGCTACTGAAACAAGGTGCATGGCGGAATGCACTTATAAATGTGAGCATATGTGCTGTTGGTTTTAATGTTGGAATAGTTTATCTTAATAAAACGTTATTACACTATTGGAGCCTTTTTCTTTTTTTTGAATTATGACGTTCCTGTGTATACAGTGAGGAACAGAAGTATTTGAACACCCTGCGATTTTGCAAGTTCTCCCACTTAGAAATCATGGAGCGATCTGAAATTTACATTGTAGGTGCATTCCCACTCTGAGAGACAGAATTTAAAAAAAAAATTCAGGAAATCACATTGTATGATTTTTAAAGAATTTATTTGTCTTGCACTGCTGAACATAAGTATTTGAACACCTAAGAAACAGCAAGAATTCTGTCTCTCAAAGACCTGTTACTGTGCCTTTAAAAAGTCCACCTCTACTCCACTCATTAATCTAACTTAGTAGCACCTGTCTGAGCACTTTATTTCAAATAGTTTTTATTGAAATTTTCAGAATCTTAAACAGGGTAACATCATATAGAAACATTGTAATACAAGGTTCACAAAAACAAGTGTACAATCTAAGAGCTGAATGAGGAGGTGGTAGATCCCCACCACGCGGCCGGGGACCTATTGATCGTAATCATGCTTACATGAGAGGTATGCTCGCGTTCTCTGAACCTTGTGGAAGAACTTAACACAATTGGAACTAGGTAGGGGTGGAAGAAAGGGGTTAGGAAGAATATGGGAGGGAGGGGGCACCAGTAAGCTACGGGTATAAGATCCAGTATGAGTTGGGATTAGTAATCAGGTGAGTGAGCAATTGGGATGTTTTAACCATCGAGACCATTGCAATACGAATTTATGATAGGTGGAGTTTCGGAGAGCCGTTCTTCGTCCCATCTCACATTGTAGATTGAGATCAACAAGGAGACGGGACAATAGGGGAGGTGACGTAGACCGCCATAATTTAGTAATGTTTATCTTTGCTGCTGCCAGAATGTGTACGATAATAGTGCGTGAGCGTATGGGGAATTTTTCTATCGTTAAGTGAAGGAGGGATTGGGATTTGGGGTCATTGGTGAATCTATAATTGAAGAAATTATTTGGAATACTTTATTCCAATACGACTTGATGGATTTACACGACCATAGCAAGTGGAAAAGTGAGCCAGTTTCGCCACACTGTCTCCAACAGGCTTGTGATTGTTGTGGGTAGTATACAAATAGTTTAGCAGGGGTTAGATAGCATTGGTGGAGAGTTTTCAGGTATGATTCCCAGTGTGAACTACACTTGGAGGCTTTGTATGTGATAGTAAACGCTGTTTGCCAGGATTGTGAGGATGTTGGGAGAGGTAAATTCCTCTCCCAGTTAGTCAAGGAGGACGTTTGGGTTATGAATTGCGCTTCAATTAGCAAAGTATAGAACGTGGATATCCCCTTCTTTGGATAGATAGTCCTATGTAGGAAATGGTGGGCAGTAGCAGGAAAGTCTATTTCAAGTGGTATGTTTGTTTTATGTAGCAAGTGTGTTATTCGCATAAAGGTGAATCGCTCTTTATCAGGGAGATGGAATCTCTCTTGGAGGGTCTGAAAGGAGTCTGGTTTTTGAAGATTATAGAGATCTTGGATATGATATATGCCGCACGCTTGCCAAGATGTCAAGTTCAATTGGGGTAAAAAAAAATGTAGGGATGACAATGGGGTAGGGATTCGTAGGTTAGTTTTGTGGGAATGCGTATAGGTCAAGAAATCACGCCAAACCATCATAGAGGCCTGGATACATGGATGTGTATGTAGAGGTCTAGTTTGATCTACATGGGGCGTGAAAAGTAGGTCTCTTAATGTGCCTGGCGAGTGTAGGGAGGTTTCCATGATCGTCCAGGTTTTGTCTGGAGTAGGGTGCCACCAGTAGAAGAGCTGGTCTAGTAAGACCGCTTGGTAATAGGATTTTAGATGCGGGAGACCGGCTCCCCCTCTGGAGGGCGGACGGATCAGGAGGTTTGTGGTGCACCTCGGCCGTTTGGAAAGCCATATAAAGTTATTCAGAATTTTCTGAAGTGAGGAAAAGAAGGAGAATGGTATAGGAATGGGCAGCGTACGAAAGATATATAATATTTTAGGCAATATGCACATTTTGATAGTTGCTATTCTGCCTAGCATTGATAGAGTAGCCGTACGTAGGTTTCTAAGCTCCTGTGGAATTGTATCTAGTAGCGGTTTAAAATTAGCTGCATAGAGTTGATTAGTGTTGGCAGACAGTTTAATCCCCAGGTAGGGGATATTATGTTTTTCCCATTTAAAAGGGAATCGTTTAGTAAGCAGGTTTTGGAGTGGAGCAGGAGTGTACAGGTTTAAGATAGATGACTTGGGTTCGTTGAGTTTATAGTATGAAACGTCTGCGTACTTTTGTAAGTGGTTGCGTATCGAGGTAAGTGATTTACAGGGGTTTGTGATCATTAGAATAATGTCATCCGCAAAGAGACTGATTTTGTGTTCATGTTTAAGGAATTTGATTCCTGAGAAACTGGGGTCATTTCTGAGATTGGATGCCAGTGGTTCAATAAGTAAAGCGAAGATTATGGGGGAAAGGGGGCATCCCTGTCTAGTACCGTTGGAGATTTGGAACGGTTGCGAGAGCGTGCCATTGGTGAGAACTCTAGCGGAGGGTTTGGAGTATAGGGACAAAATTGCAGACAACATCCAATCCGTAATTCCAAATTTTTGGAGGGTAAGCGTCATGAATTGCCAGTGAATGCGGTCAAATGCTTTTTCTGCGTCAAGTGATAGGAGGAGTGAGGGTTGATTATCAGTTTCAAGGTGGTGTAGTAGTGATATGATTCGTTGAGTCGCGTCAGGGGCCTGTCTGCCTGGTATGAATCCTACTTGGTCAGAGTGGATTAGGATGGGAAGGTATGGAAGCAGTCGTTGAGCTATTATCTTGGCATATATTTTTAGGTCTGTGTTAAGCAGAGAAATTGGTCTATAGTTTTGAACTAATTGAGAGTCTTTACCTGGTTTCGGGATAGTCGTAATTATTGATTGTAGCATATCAGAGGGAAATTCCCCTTTAGAGGCAACAAAGTTATAAAGAACCGAGAGGTGTGGCTTGAGGTGGGATGCGAACGTCTTATAGTATTCATTGGTGAAACCATCATTACCTGGTGATTTGTTCAAGGGGAGCTTGTTTATGGTTTTCTCGATTTCAGTAGGCGAAATCGGCACAGATAGGGAGGCTAATTGGGAAGGCGTAAGAGAAGGGAGATTGGTATGTTGTAGAAAATTTTCAATCGTCGGGGTTGTTGGTTGGGTCGTGTTTGGATCGTCTTTTATATTGTATAGCGCTTGATAGTAACACGCAAACGCATTAGCTATGTCTTGTGGGTTGGACAGTGGAGTATGTGAGATTGGGTGTTGAATCGTGTGGATTTTGTTTTTGAGCCGTTTTTGTTTGATGATTTTGGTAAGAAGAGAGTTTGATTTATTGCCTAGCGCATAAATTGGGATTTGGTTTTTTGTAGGTTCATGTCATAAGTGTGTAGTAGGATAGTGGGTAGTGCATTCCTATCTCGGTTTAAGGCTGCGGTCGTAGAGGGGTTCGGATTTTGTTTGTTATTGTCTTTGTTTTTGCGTATAGAGGTGAGGAGTTGGTCAATTTGCTGTGAGCGTTGTTTTTTAATGCGAGAATTTAGTTGGATGAGGATACCTCTCATATAAGCTTTATATGTTAACCAAAGTGTGGCGATAGAGATATCTGGAGTGCTGTTAGTTTCAAAAAAGAGGTGATGAGCATCTAATATAAATTTTTGGTTTTCCGGGAGTTTCAAAAGTGTAGAATTCAGTCTCCAAATGGGTGGGATCGCTGACCGTTGGGTATCGTCTAAGGATATGCTGATCGGAGCATGGTCGGACCAAGTTATAGTACCAATGTTGGATGATGACACGTGTTGTAAGGTCCATTTGTCAGTGGCAAACATGTCAATTCTAGAATACGAGAGATGTGGGGGTGAGAAATAGGTGTAGTCTCTCTCCGAGCCATGTTGGCATCTCCAGATGTCATATAGGTCATGGTCTTGTAATAAGCGATTGAGATCAAGGTTGGTGGGTTTCTTGTTAGTAGATGAGTCTAGAAGTGAATTACTAAGAGCATTAAAGTCTCCGCCAATAATGAGTCTACCTCGTTTGTGTTGGGAAATGAGGTTGAAGAGCTTGCGGTGAAATCTTATTTGTTTACTATTTGGTCCATAAATGTTCACCAAGGTGTAAGTAATCTCGTTAATTTCGCATATCAAAATAAGGTATCGCCCTTGTGGGTCGAATATGGTGGAGGTAGATTGGAAAGAGAGAGCGTCATTAACAGCGATAATAACTCCATTCTTCTTTTTAACATTAGTTGCCATAAATTGTTGAGAGAAACGGTGAAGATATAGTTTAGGGGTCTTGTCTGTGGCGAAGTGGGATTCTTGTATAAAAAGTATGTCAGTTTGAGATCTTCGGATTTCTCTTGATAGCATCGACCTTTTGAGTGGGGAGTTGAGGCCCCGTACGTTAAGAGATGTGATGGTAATCATTTATACATGGATTTACGGAGTATATATATATAGTTGGAGTGTTCTTTGGCAGTATTCGGGGTCAGGAGATCTAGATCCAGTGTCCGGGAGATATAGCTGGTGGTGCCATGGTAAGGGGCAGGTGGGAAGGAAAGGAACAACAGTAAAAAAACTCTTGCGTATAATGCAAGTAACCAATGTAGCTAGGATCGCTACTTCAAAAAAGGGGGAGTCAGACAGGTTTTGACCTCCAGAAGGGTCAAACCTATAGAGAGTTTTGAAGATGAGAGTCATTGGTTATAGGCCGATCGCCAGAAAAAGGAGTGTTCAAAAGGAGCCTCCAGGGAAAAATATAAACATGTATATCGCGGCTTGTGCCGCTAGGCCCGTCAGGTCGCTTCCATGTTTTGGACGGAACCAGGGTTGTTCTTCTGGGTATCTGCAGGCAATATGCCCCAGGCCTTAAAGTCCAAGCCAGCCTCCAAATTTTTAATGGTATACACCCTGCCTTGGTGTCGTACTATTAGTTTTGTTGGGAAGCCCCATTGGTAGGCCATATTATGGTTTCTGAGTGCTTTTGTAATTGATATTAGTTTCTTCCTATTAGAGAGTGTGGCCTTGGATAAATCAGCATAGAGACGTAGATTCGCATGAGAGGGTGGAAGTGGAGGTGGATTTCTAGTGGCCATCATAATTCTCTCCTTAATATGGTAGAAATGTAAGCGGACGAGCACATCCCTAGGGATGGATGCTGACAGGAATGAAGGTTTAGGAAGTCGATGTGCGCGGTCAATCGTGGCCTCAACTTCAGAGAGTGTTGGGATTAAAAGCTTGAGAAAGTGTTGCAGATATGGCAATAACGCGTCGGTAGACACTGTTTCTGGAATCCCTCTGAATTTGATATTATTACGGTGTGATCTGTCCTCCATGTCAGCTAATTTTAAGTTGATTTGTTCTATGTCCGATAGGTGATCTGTATGAGCATCAATCAGATCATTGTGCGCTTCTATGATGTCTGCTATATTGGTCTCAATGTGGCTGATTCTGCGTTCCTGTCTTTGTACCAAAGCAGTAATTTGGGTCAATGGCGCAGATATATCATTGTGTAAGGTCTGGCGCAGTGATGTTAGCATGTTTTTCATGCAGATTTCGGTCAGTGGTTGGTCAGACGCTGGAAATGCGTCTATATCAGGCAGGGAGGGATGTGGTGGCTGAGGTGGAAAGTTTAGGGCCTGGTGGGTGTCATCAGAGTCACTCTCTAGCCGTGGCCGTGATTTTGCTGGGCTGCAGGTCGTGGGTGACAACTCACCAGGGTCCCCCGGATAAAGCTGGTGTTGTAGCCTGGGATCCACACTCTGGGACCTGTAGTCCTCCTCCTGGTCATTGCTGCCTCCCCGCATGTTTGTATGGCGGCCGCCATCTTGGTTTCCCGGCATGACGGCCGGGAAGAAGTTTGTCAGTTTCCCTGGCTGCCCCGGACTCTTTTTCCTCCGGGGCATGTCTAGTGGGCTGCGGGCACACTCCGTGAGCTGCCGTGTGCTGTCGGAATTCCCTGGGGTCTGAGTGAGCCGCTTCAGTGCTGGCGGGTGGATGGAGCGGGAGCTATCGAGCGTCCATCCTCGAGCCGGCTGCGCATGCGCCCCTGTCTGAGCACTTTAAAGACACCTGTCCACCCCTCAGTCAGTCAGACGCCAACTACTACCATGGGCAAGACCGAAGAGCTGTCAAAAGACACCAGAGACAGAATTGTGGACCTCCACAAGGCTGGAAAGAGCTATAGGGCAATTGCCAAGCAGCTTGGAGAAAATAGACCAACTGTTGGAGCAATTGTTAGAGAATGGAAGAGGCTAAAGATGACTGTCAGTCTCCCTCGGACTGGGGCTCCATGCAAGATCTCACCTCATGGGGTATCACTGATAAGAAAGGTGAGGAATCAGCCCAGAACTACAAGGGTGGAGCTGATCAATGACATGAAGACAGCTGGGACCACAGTTTCAAAGGTCACTGTCGGTAGAACACTACGCCGTCATGGTTTCAAATTATGCATTGCACGGAAGGTTCCCCTGCTCAAGTCATCACATGTCCAGGCCCGTCTGAAGTTTGCCAATGACCATCTGGATAATCCAGAGGAGGCATGAGAGAAAGTCATGTAGTCAGATGAGACCAAAGTAGAACTTTTTGGTCTACACTTCACTTGTCGTGTTTGGAGGAAAAAGGATGAGTGGCATTCCAAGAACACCATCCCTACTGTGAAGCATGGGGATGGTAACATCATGCTTTGGGGGTGCTTTTCTGCGAAGGGGACAGGACGACTGCACTGTATTAAGGAGAGGATGAATGGGGCCATTTATTGTGAGATTTTGCGCAACAACCTCCTTCCCTCAGTCAGCGCATTGAAGATGGGTCGTGGCTGGGTCTTCCAACATGACAACGACCCGAAGCACACAGCCAGGATAACCAAGGAGTGGCTCCGTAAGAAGCATATCAAGGTTCTGGAGTGGCCTAGCCAGTCTCCAGACTTAAATCCAATAGAACATCTTTGGAGGGAGCTGAAACTCTGTGTTGCTCAGCGACAGCCCCAAAACCTGACAGATCTAGAAGAGATCTGTGTGGAGGAGTGGGCCAAAATCCCTGTTGCAGTGTGTGCAAACCTGGTCAAGAACTACAGGAAACGTTTGACCTCTGTAATTGCAAACAAAGGCTTCTGTACCAAATATTAACACTGATTTTCTCAGGTGTTCAAATACTTATGTTCAGCAGTGCAAGACAAATTCTTTAAAAATCATACAATGTGATTTCATGAATTTTTTTTTTAATTCTGTCTCTCAGAGTGGGAATGCACCTACAATGTGAATTTCAGACCCCTCCATGATTTCTAAGTGAGAGAACTTGCAAAATCGCAGGGTGTTCAAATACTTCTGTTCCTCACTGTATATGGGAGGGAAAAAAAGTGAAGGAGCCTTGAATGGTGACACCTTGGAGGGAATAAGGTGATTTTAGACCCACTCTTAAACGGGAGGTCATAGTTATCTGGTGTGGTGGTGTTGCACATTGGTGGAGTTTGAAGATTGATTGTGGAGTATTGCTGCACAGTTACACGTGACACTTTATAATGCAATGGCTGCTTTACTAAAGAAGATTTTTGCACTTTAATTTACTTTTTTATTGTAAAGAATTTCTTACTGATTTTATGCATGTGCCTTGCTATGTATATGTATAGTTAACAACACACAGGATTGCGTATTTAATACTAGTGTTGGCTATTAAGATGTATATATTAAAATACTCTTGCTGGAAGACTTGTGAGGATCCTCTGTACCTGTTTTGGATTTGTATGGCTATTTCTAATGTGGTTACTACCCTTGATGCTATTGTATAATTAATACACGCACATATTATACTCACTACATGCCATGCAGGTAGACTGTTGAATTAGGTACTTAGAAGAGCAGTATCTCTGCAGCTCACAGCTAGACTACTCGCCTAATCTGAAACTCTATAATGTGAACTGACAGGGTAATTATACACAGCTTGGTAAGATAAACTGCCACTTTCTCTCTTTGCCTGGCACAGTTACAGGGAGAAGGTAGCCTTACAAATACTCTGCTCTCTTCTTGCCTCTCAGGAATTGGCTTTTTTCCTTTTTATTTTGTAAGAACACTTTCATATAACCACCTATCACATTAAACGTCTTTTGGCTTTGTTAGATGTATATGAATGTGATCAGTTTAATAGTATATTGTAGTGTATTTCATATAGTTAACGTTGTAGTAATTTTATTCATGCAATTATCATTTTTGCATGGATTGTAGCTCACCATGTTCATGTTGGTGGTTTATATGCAGATTTTGTTTTTTTTTTTGTTTTTTTTCTTTTTTCCCCATTAACATTAAGTAGCTATTTCCATGTCCGCCAATGACAGCCATCACTCTTGCTGAACATCTGGTAATATAAATTCACAGGATAATTCACATAGAGGATAAATTGGTTATAGCCAGACATTCTTGGAGAGAAAAGTTTAAGCACTGAACATTGTGCTAATTTACTGAGTAGCAAACACAGCTTTTTTGTTATTTATGCTTCTGTTCAAAACCAAATCCTGTTTAAATTTTTAATTATACCGTATTTGTACGGCATTTGCTGACTTTCACATGAGTTTTGCTTCGGTAAGAAGGAGACTTTGCATTTTTTCTAACTAAAAGGCATTATCCACTTGCCCTCCAGAAGTCCCCCCCCCCCCCCCCCCACATGACCAGGCCATTTTTTGCTGTATGGCGCTGCGCTGCTTTTACTGACAATTGTGCGGTCATGCAATGCTGTACACAAATGACATTTTTTATAATTTTTTTCACACATATAGAGCCTTCTTTTGGTGGTATTTGATCATTACTGGGTTTTTTATTTTTTGGAGATATAAATGAAAAAATCTTAAAAAAGAAAACAAAAACAAACTTTTTTTTACTTTTTGCTGTAAAACATATCCAATAAAAAAATAAAAAATCTTCGTATTTGGGTAAAAATGTATTCTACATGTCTTTGGTAAAAAAAAAAAATCTCAATAAGTGTATATTGGTTTGCATGAAACTAATGGCGTCTAAAAATGGCTGTGTGTGTGTGTGTGTGTATGTATATATGTATGTGTGTGTGTATATGTATATATATGTGTGTGTGTTTTTGTGTGTGTGTGTGTGTGTGTGTGTATAGCTATATTGGAAATTTTATTTTATACTAGTAATGGTGGAGATCAGCAACTGCGATAGTATGGAGGGCATTCTGACACCAATTACACTGGGTGGGAGCTGACTAACTGCTGCTGACATCTCCAGTGACAATCATACAGTGATCAGTGATAATAAAAAGCACTGACACTATACTAATGACACTGGACAGGAAGGGGTTAACATCTGGGACGATCAAAGCATTAACTGTGTGTTAGGAGTAGTGACACTGTGTACTGAGTGCTGTTTTACTAGGGAATGTGCTGTCTTTTATCTTCCTTTTTGCAGAGAGATAAAGGTCCCCACTGACAGGAGAGAGATCTGTGTTTACACTCACAGATCTCTCTCCTGTAAGCTGCTCCACTGATCACCAAGTCCTGGCCATGAATCATTGGCTGGGACCTGGTGATTGACACCTATAGGAGCCAATGACAGCGCCCGTAGGACGGTGTGAGCCCCCTATCCCATGATGCAACATTACGTATAAATGTGATTTTGCGCAGAGTTGCCGCCCGGTAGAAGTAAAACTACTACAGGGTGGTCAGCAAGTGGTTGTTTAAATTTTAAATGCAGGTCAAGTAGCAAAGTATATCTCAATACAAATAAAGATGTTAAACTTTTCAGCCCCTCAGTTGTGTAAAATAGAAAGTCTACAGCTGGCCACGCAAGCAGTACTCATGTTTTAGGTACTGTTTGCAATAATTGGGCTTTCTGATATTCTACAATGAGATAAGGGAATTACAAGTGCTTGGATCACACAGGTAGGTTTTCCAATTAGAAAATTCTATTGGGCATGAATCATTGTGGGACCTAGTAAACACACAGGCAACTTGTCTGAGAACAGACATCTATTTCTATCCATTGTTCTGGGAGATGCATTCGTATTTATGTGGCAATGCTTTCCTGTGATTTGTTCTCTCCTTGTAGTCTTCTTCAACCCTTTGTACTATAATAAAGTGGTAGTAAACACCGCACTGTGATTTGTACCTCCAGGTAGACTTTTAATGAACAACCTGTAGATTAATGAATATGTCCTAAATGTGCATCGTTTAGGAGATATTCGCTTGTCTGGCAGCTGGTGACATCACTGGCTTACCCATGCCGTTCCTTTAGAACAGGGGGCCAGTGCACGGACCTTCACACTGTTGGGGGGCCGGACTATAGTTCGAAAACAATATGAACAGATTTCTGTGCACAGCGCACATATCTTATTTGTAGTACGAAAAAACAGGAAAAAGCAGGAAAAAGCAATACAATATTTAAAATTCACTGGACACCACAATGCACTGTACACTGTAACGCACTGGACACCGCAATGCACTGTACACTGTAACGCACTGGACACCCCAATGCACTGTACTCTGTAACGCACTGGACACCAAATTGCACTGTACTCTGTAACACACTGGACACCAAATTGCACTGTACTCTGTAACACACTGGACATCAAATTGCAGTGGACACCGCAATGCACTGTAACGCACTGGACACCGCAATGCACTGTACACTGTAACGCACTGGACACCCCAATGCACTGTACTCTGTAACACACTGGACACCAAATTGCAGTGGACACCGCAATGCACTGTAACGCACTGGACACCGCAGTGCACTGTACTCTGTAACACACTGGACACCAAATTGCAGTGGACACCGCAATGCACTGTAACGCACTGGACACCGCAATGCGCTGTACTCTGTAACGCACTGGACACCGCAATGCACTGTACACTGTAATGCACTGGACACCCCAATGCACTGTACACTATAGCGCACTGGACACCCCAATGCACTGTACACTGTAACGCACTGGACACCAAAATGCACTGTACTCTGTAACACACTGGACACCAAATTGCAGTGGACACCGCAATGCACTGTACTCTGTAATGCACTGGACGCCAAATTGCAGTGGACACCGCAATGCACTGTACTCTGTAACGCACTGGACACCAAAATGCACTGTACTCTGTCACGCACTGGACACCGCAATGCACTGTACACTGTAACGCACTAGACACCGCAATGCTCTGTACTTTGTAACACACTGGACACCGCATTGCATTGTACATTAACGCACCGGACACCACAATGCACTGTACCTGATGCCTGGTGTACTCTCCTCCCCTCTTTTTGCTCCTCTGGCTGCAGCAGGTGAAATCAGGGGCTTCCAGGCCACTGCTCGCTCGGTCCTTGTGGCCGAGGACTCAGTGAGCATCCTAGCTATTTGCTGGTCCATTTTTATTTATTTTTTCTGGGTTTTTTTTTTCCATTTTTTTTTCCCATTTTTTTTTTTCTTATTTTCCATTTTTTTCCCCGTTTTTTTTTTTTTTTTTCCCAGCTGGCCAGGCGGGCTGGATAAATGGCTTTGTTGGGCCGCAGTTTGAGGACCCCTGCTTTAGAACTCTGTGTCGTGACCGCTGGAGGGCTTCAATTCAAGTTAAGTCTTTCTTTTATATGGTGCTGGTATGTGATGCGTACTACCACAGTTTTCTCTAAAGGGAGAACATTTTTTTTTTCTTTTTCAAGGTTTACTACCACTTTAAAAAGTATTGTATAAAACCACCAACTTTGAGACCAGTGATCTTTATTCCCAAAATTTATTTTTTGGATGGTAGATTAAAATGTGAAATGTGCAACTTTTTATATTGGCTGCAGATTAGCCAGTTTGTTGCTGGAGCCATTCTTTTCCATTTTTGCATCTGTTTAATATGCACATTTAAGGCCTGAAGATTATTTAAAACCCCCCAAAACATAATTGGGAATTCAGTAAAGCATTAGTGCCACTTTTCTTGTGGTATGGTCCTTTTTAAAAAGGTCCTGCGCCACATTTTACCCATGAGGCTAATTTTGGTAGCTTTTCTGAAACGTGTTGTAGTTTAAGGTAGTTCTAATGGCGACACTTTTACGAAGTGGCACTATTACTGCACCAGATTAAAAAGTAATTACCTCCAGATCATAGAAAATGAAACTGGAGGTAATTAAAATCTACTAAATTGGCATAGATTAGAATACAGTTAGCATAACAGATGGTACCTGTCTCTGTACATTGTGTAGCAGGTAGCATGTTTGCCACCACTTTGCCATCTCCTCCATACCTGTCATTGGATGTTAAGGGTGTGGCTTGTGTAACTGAAAGGCAAGCTTCATGCACCTGATGGCTTGTATGCAATTTCTGGGCAGTTTATAGGCATTTTGCCAAGGCACCCTGGTTTAAAAAGGCTGTTCTTCCCTTCTGTTTACTGGCAAAATTAATGGAAAAAAAGTTTACAAGTTTTGGCTGGTTGAGCACTTTATTCTATAAACAACGGTATAGTGCACCCAAATGTCCTTGTTTTATAGATGTGGTTTTATTTCTTTACTAATGCAATATTTTTTGGGGAATCAGACCTATGAGACATTGTCTGTCCTAAAGCCACCAGAGCATTAGACAGCTCACGCCGTACTTGCAGTGATACATTAAGCAGGCACCAGATGCTGGGAAGCACAGTACTGTAACATGGGAGTAATTTAACAGAGTGAGATTTTAATACGACGTCTGTTCACTGCTCCGCCTGGGATTACACTCTACTAACAAAGACAGCTTTCCTCTATTTGCAATTGTAAATCAAATGTATTTAAAGAAGACCTTGTTTCCAAACAAAAAACTTTCTTTGGCTTCTAAAACTAGCTGTATTCATGAAGGATCATATAACCACTCTCCGTTAATGACAGAGCCTGTGTAGACACCATACATGTAACGATTTGTGATTGATTTGGGTACGGGTGATGGCAAGCAAATGATCTATAATCGATTAATCTGGCCTAATAGCCAGCTTCTGTCAAACGGTCCTGCTGTAGGACCAGCATTCAATCAGCTGCTGCAGCCAATACCTGCAGTACTGATTTGTGTTTTCTGATAAGGAGGGGTCAGAATACAATAGTGCTGCACTAGGGTGCTTCTCTGTTCACTCATCTGCTGAATAGCTCCACCCCTTCTGTCTCTCATACTGTTCTACAGGTTTTAAAGATGTGTTTTTTTGTTTTTTTAATCTTGGTTAATAAATCACCCTACACACTGATCCTGCACCCAATGGTTTGTTCTTTTTTCATGTACATAGATGGATCTATCCCGGATCTAAGCTGGGAGCTGTGGATCTCTGTGCTCATTGACTCTGTCAACTCAAGTTCACTGGATTTCGCTTTTAACTGAACATTTTGAGTGCTGGACTATTCTATATGCTTTTGTAAATAGATTGTGCTTTTATTATGAGCAAAAAGCCTGCTGGAATTATGCATCTTAAGGTGCTAAAATGCTAGGACAATATATAGTGCCCCCCCCAATTTTTGGAAAATGACAAAACAATTTTTTTTTTTTTTTTTTTACGCAAAGTTGTCATGTAGAATAACACCCCAAAACACATTCTGCTACTTTTACTGAATATGGGGACAACACATGTTTTGGCAGCCTAGGCACATACAGGCCCCCAAAATCCAATGTCCACCTTCAGGTAAGGTAATATTTCCTCATGTCATTTCTTTACTACCTATCACCATTTCAGAAGCCCTAAAAGGCCAGGATAGTACGAACCCCCCCCCCCATGACCCTTTTTGGAAAGTAGACACCCCAAGGAATTTGAAAAGACGCATGGTGAGTATTTTTCAGATATAATTTTTTTTGTCACAGGGTTTTGAAAAAGAAAAGAAAACATACATTTTCACTTTCTTTCTTCATTTTCCAAAAACTTGTGACAACAAATGAGATTTGCAGAATACTTACCATGCCCCTTAGTAAATACCTCGGGGAATGTACTTTCCAAAAAGGGGGCATTTAGCAGGGGGTTACTATCCTGGCATTTCAAAAGCTTATGCCACACATCACCCACTCTTAACCACTTGAAGACCAAGCATTTTCTGAAACTTTGTCTTTACAAGAAAAAACTACTTTGAACCTCCAAACAATATTTTTTTTTAAATCAGAGGCTCTATAGAATGAAATGGTGGGTGTTGCAATTTTTTATGTCACAGAGCATTTTTTTGAAACGCAAATTTTCGGGCAAAAAAACACTTTTTAGAATTTTAATGCACACAAACACAATATATTGCCCATGAGATTGATAAAATCTAAAAGAGGATGTTATGCCAAGTAAATAGACATCAAACATAATATGCTTTAAAATTGCGCACGTCTGTGCAATGGCGATAAACTACGTAAGTCTTTAATATCCATAGTCGATGCCTCAAAAGCCTTTACAGCTTACCAGTTTAGATTTACACAGGAGGTCTAGTGCTAGAAGTTCTGCCCTCAATCTGATGTTTGCGGTGATACCTCATTTGCATGGGAAAAATCTCTGTTTACACACCCGATACTGGACCCACGCATGTGTTCGCCGTTGCAGGTGAGCAAGGGGTGGGGGGGTGTGAATTTTTTTTTTTCTTTCAATTATTTTGGCTTTATATTTACACTGTCCCTTTTTTTCTAGATCTTTCTGCCATTAAAGCATCTGATCACACCAAGATCGGTGTGATCAGATGCTTTCCTAATTTTAAAATGGCGCTATTTATATCCAGCGAAAATAAAATAATGAAATGCTCGTAGCTTCCAGTTTCTTAGACTATAGAGATGATTGGAGCCATTCCAGTCTCCGATCAGCTCTATGGTCAGCTGGCAGAACCACCAGCTGCATTCTTGGGTTCCCCATTGGTACAGGAGAGCCAGAGAAAGTCGTGGAAGGAGGTGGGAGGGGGAGGAACTCTCCTTCCCGCTGCTTGTAAAAAGCAATCCAGTGTCTAATTAGCTGCTAGGATTGCTTTTACATGAAAGCTGACCGCCAGCTGAAAAGAAAAATGATACCAGGATGTTGCCTGTAGCTGCAGGCATCATCCTGGTATAACCACTCAAATTCCACTGTTATACCAACACGTTGCTTTTCCCAGTTGGGCACATGTAACAGCAGAGAACACGGGCATATGATGAATCAGGTCTGTACCCATGTAATGTAATGCCCATGCTGAGGGTTAGGCCCAAAAAAGTTTTACATTCAGAAACCATGAAAGGTTTCCATGCAAATTGTCTGGCAAGAGCTGAATTTTGGTTGGCGGCGATGTATTGTTGTGCGTATAAATTGTTTTGGCCCACAATCAATTGATACAAATCTTTCTTGAAAAACAGCGGAGGGGCTAAATGCTAGTGCTAGCAGCGAACTAATCCTGCTAACACTGCGTTTTTGGGGACACTATACTAAGGTGGCACTAGAATAGTTTTGTTCATGATCAATATAGTGACCTGTACAAACACTATACTAGTAATAGCGGTCATCAGTGACCTACACTGTGAGTGCGATAGTGTACCTGTAATCTTTACGCTAACTGACCCTGGCTGGGAGGGGCACTTACCAGTCAGATTGCCGACCAATCAGATTCTGACTAGCCCGAACTGTCACTGTTGCTAGAGAGGAAAAATAGTGGCGGGGGCTTTCTCTTCTCTCCTACCACTGACACTCAGCATGGGATGCCTACAGGAAGGTTTCCCGTACTACTCCTGTGTGAACTCGGGCTATGACAAGCCTGGGTTCACATAGGAGCAGCACGGAAATGGCATGCTATTTGGATAGGCATCTCATTCCTGTTCAAATCGCATGCTATTATTTGCGGTGAAGTTTGCTTCCATTAACGCAGATCGCACCACAAAGTATAGGTACTTGGTATCGGTGAGTATTTGACTGTAAGTATTGGTACTGATACTTGCCGATAAATGATATCGGTGCATCCCTAGCTCACCAGGAGCAGAAGCAAAGCTGTTATGAATCAGATTGATTCATAACAGTAGCGCTGCAGCTAACGATTATTTTCAAAATTGATTAGTTGGCCAATTATTGTTTTGATCAATCTATTAGATAAAAACCTCAAAAAAAGCTTGCCATATAATTTAGTTAATATACAGAGTCAATTGATTCTTAAATATCAACAGTATATACTATGGTAAATATAAATAAACCGCTATATGGTTAGGGAACAATTATCTAATCCACTATCAGAATAACAGACAGAAGAGATGTATATACTATTAGAGGTTGAATCTGGTACATATCAGATTCAGAGATCAGCAAGCTGCACATGGTCAATTTGGTGTGTATTGCCAGAGAATTTTTTTTTTTCCTCTTGGGAGAGTGCATGTAAAAAGCACAGGGCCAATCAGCATTGTCCAGACTGAGGGCCAGAGATCAGGGGTCATGCAGCCTTATAGGTCAGTCAGAAGAGAATGAAAACTCCTCCTACAATCTTTAACTAGTGCTCTGTTAGACACTGATTGATGTAAAAAGGTATTTAGCAGTTTATTGGAAAAAGGAGGGGGGTAGCCACCTAATATGACACGTAGATATGTACGTGATATATATAGATATCTCCGTCTCACTGATAATTAGTGTGGATTTATGATATGTGAGCAGTGTTGCACTTGTCATGCTGCTATGTTTTATATTTAGCAGTTTATATTTACTAACATAATTGCATTTCCATGTTGTGTGTACTGTGGGAGACCAGATATAGTGAATGCAGTGTACGGGTTTAGTAACACTTTAAAGTAGTACTAAAGGCTGAGATTTGTTTCTTTAATGGATATAATGATTTTACATATAATGCACAGTACTGGTTTTCCTTTATATTTGATTGTGATGCCTTATATTACCTTTAGTCAATTACCTACAGTGATTGTAAACCTTTAATTTTTTTTTAAACTACAAACATGTCATACCTTCTCTGTGCAATGGTTTTGCACAGAGCAGCCCTGATTCTCCTCTTGTGGCGTCCCCCATCGGCACTTCTACCTTCAAGGTGCCCCTATAGCAAGTCGCAAAGTATAGTATAGAGTGCCCCTATAGCAAGGTAAAAAAAAGTCTGTCTTTAGAATCACCTCCTTGTCCTGCCCAGAACTACATGTCCCACGAGGCATTGCTCCTCACACATTCACATTTGCTGTATGTGGGCTGCTGCACTGTGTACACTGACATGTATGAAGGGTGCACTGAGCTGTATGTGTGCTGCAATGTTTTTTTGTGATATGTAAACAAATAATGCATTCTGTATGCAGGCCAACTAATCCGCTGACCAACTAATCCATTATGAACATAGTTGACAACTATTATAATCGATTATATTGATTAGTTGTTTCAGCCCTACATAACAGTCTTGCTTGCATTGTGGTCATGTGATCGCATAGCGATCACATGATCACCGGGTCCCGAGTACCGGGATCCACATTCCGCTGTATTGTGTGTGTTAGTACAGGCAGAGTGACATACCGGTACGTCACTTTGCCTGTAGCTGCTGCCCATCCACGGTAAGTAAGTACTGTAGGCAGTCGACAAGTGGGTAAATATCCTGCAGTAAGTTACCATGTGTTAGGCGAAGGTATGGAAGTAGTTAATAAGGGATAATAAATGAGAAAAATAAAAAAATTATTATTGAAAAAAACAAAAAACAAATCTGCACATACAGAAATATGGGTTATACTTCTAGCATAATTGGCTTCCAAATTGACCTTAATATATGTATGAGTGTGGTAGAGACAATTATTTCATAATCTCTTTCATGAGACAGGGACTGATATGAATTAATCTGGGCCACAGACGGTTCGAATCTTGGCTGGTGCAGCAGGAACCAGTCGAGATTCGAATCATGTATGGGCATGCTCAATGTACCCAAGTTGATGATCGATCAACTTGGGTACAAGCAGCCTACCGGATTTCACATGCGATTATCGCTGGAGGATTTCCCCCATTAACACAGAATTGAGTGAATTTCTTCATGCAACCTGTGGCTGCAGGAAAGAAATTATTATTATTATTATACAGGATTTATACAGCGCCAACCGTTTGCTCAGCACTTTACATTATGGAGGGAGACAATACAGCAACAATACAGTTCAATACAAGAGGGATTAGAGGGCCCTGCTCCTTGGAGCTTACAATCTAGGATCTGCACCATCTATGGTTTACCTTAAGCTGGCCATACACTGAGCGAATTTCTTTTGGTTCCTGAAGAATTGGCCGAATTTCACTTTGTGGGTGGACCTGTCCACATCCTTCTGCCTGAATCCTTTTACTTAAAAATTCAGGAGGAAAATTGTCAGCCGAACAGCTTAATAGAGGCAGTCAGATGCAGCTTCTGTTGCAAATGAATGGAATGCATTCATTGCCCTACACACTATGCCAGATACTAGCACAGGAATAAACTGAAGGTATACTCTGTTAAATGAACAATCTAATCCTCACGTAACTGGTTTGCCAACTTATTGTTAAAAACAATGCTCTATTTAGAACAGGGTGTCTGAACTTCATTATGAATGGCTAATTTGGTTTGTACACCTTCCTTACTCAGGTAATTTTATTGCTCACTTAATCACGGTATCACGTGTGCAGACATTGCTACTTAATTAAAGCAATTGCTAATGGAACCAGTTTGTGCCATTTATTGGAAAATTGGCATGGGAATAGGTGACTTGGCCTTAAAGACAACGCCAGATGGGGTAGGAGAACTGCACAGCAGCATTAACAGTGACTTGGGAACTGGCTGCCATCCAGATAACAGCCTGGAAATGACCTCTAGCATCCAGGACAGGCTGCTGATATAGAACATTAAATGAGGCTATGTTGTTAGTTAACAGGGACCGGTTTTTATGAATTTTGTTCCGTTTTGAAGACGTCTAAATGTATGGCTGCAAAACATTGACATTGCAGTTGCAATCTGCTAATCGTAGGTGCAATGCTCTTCAGGCTCCAGAAAAAATAATAAATGGGACAGTTTTTTTTTTATACCTACAGTCATATGTGCTGCGCCTGCCTCTTCCCCAGCCCGGTGCACCAGTGAATGCTGGACAGGGAGAGCGGTGACTGATATTCACTGCTCTTCACCTTGGAAGACTGAGAACTGTGTGACTGAGAACTGTGTGATCAGCTTTCATGTGATCGCTGAATTCTCTGCCTTAGAGCTGACGTGGGACAGCTGATGCATCACACCGATGCTGCAGCATTGAGGTGAGTATATATGTTCATTATTTTATTAAGTCCGTACATCTCCTTTCAAGCTGTAAAGTGCTTCACCAAAATAAGAACAGAAAAATGGTATGAACTATTTTATTGCAATTGATACATCCAAAATTATAATTTCTTTGGGCTAATAAAGCAATGTTTTTACCCAGGGCATTGGTGCAGCTGCTGTTGAGGGGCAGAAAGAATCTTTTTTATTTATTTATGTTTTAAACCAAGCTAACTACACTTTGAAAATTAATGTATTGATTCTTTTAAGTGAAACTTTACTCTCTCAACCAACATTATTCTGAATCC
>NW_028317943.1:15305000-15365000 GCF_062004578.1 Staurois parvus
AAATGTATGCAAACTCTAACAATAAATCTTATTTAATCCCGTTTTGTCTGTTAAAAAAAGCATTGAAGGAGTTTTATGATATCGACAAAAAAAGCTATTCATCCTTTCAGAAATCCTGTGCTGTTTGCCTTTGGACTGTTATCAGTTAGCATTGTTCCTTGTTATCTCCATTGCTACAAAACTCCTCCACCTGTTATGAACAAGAGAGGAAGATGTTATGTAGTTGCAATACATTCCCTGTCTAATGCAGGCCATAGAAGGGTCGTTTATAGGCCGAGTTTTCGTCCACACGAAAAATCTGCCAATATTCACGCCTTTAGTGGGGCCAGCCCTTCGGCCGTTTTTCGCAGATCTTCACACTTATTTTTATCGGTCATGCTGGAAAATCCACGAAAAACAGGCGTTTTCCGTGGACATTGGTGGCAGCATCGGCATCGGGGCTGACTGATTTTTCATTTATCGGGCCGAAAATTTGGCTGATAAATGCCCGTCTATGGCCTGTATTAGGCCTCATGTACACTGCTGCTCCTAAACACGTTTTTTTTTTTTTGCCTAAGCCCTCAACTCAACTCAATAAAAGTCTGTGTCCATGTACACATAGGCTTTTACCAGAATTTGGGAGCAGCAGAGTTTAGGGGCAGTTATCTACTTCAAGTCTGGACACTTTCACCCCCTTCCAGTCCAGGCCAATTTTCAGCTTTCAGCGCTATCACACTTTGAATGACAATTGTGTGGTCATGCAACACTGTACCCATATGAATTTTGTAGCATTTTTTTTGAGACATAAAACTTTATTTTGGTGGTATTTATTCACCACTGGGATTTTTTTTGCTATATAAATGAAAAAGTCCAAAAATTTTGAAAAAAAGTGTTTTGCAAATAAATAATCTTTCTTCATAAATCTTGGCCAAAATGTATTCAGTTATCTTTTTAGTAAAAAAAAAAACCCAAATTAGTTTATAACCAAAAATTATAATTTAATTTTTTTTAAAAAATTTTATTTATTTTTTTTATATTATTATTCTTTCTAACATAGTGTCACCCTAGCAGTACAAAGTCACCATAGTGGCACTGTACTACTTGTGGGGGGTGATGAAGATTTTTTTTTTTTTTTTTTTTTTTTTTACACACTGATTGCTTTTACACCCATAAAGGCTGTAAAAGCAATCATTTCTCCTTCTCTGTGGCTGCATTCTTGCAGCCATTGAGAAATACTGTGTTAGCTGTGATTGGTCACAACTTGTCACATGGTAGCGTATGTACTCTCCAGCGCCTCAGGATATGCACAGCCAAAAGGGAAGCCAAGGGTACCAGGACAGCGACAACCAAAAGGAAATGTTCCAGGGGTGCAGCCCTCAGATGGGGAAATCAGCCACTGGATAGAGAGAAAACAGGTGGCGCACACACCTAGTGCATTATCCAAGGTTTATTGTAGGAATTAAATCATAAAAACATACTCACAGACGAAGCATGTATCTAAAAAGCATAGAAAAATGACAATGGCCACAACGGCGGGCAAGGTGTTCTCACTGGCAGTGCGGTCAAATGGCTGACGCGTTTCGGGGACGAATCCCTTTCCTCAGAGCTGATGACCAACCTCTGATGCTGATGCACGATGAATGGAAAGTAAAGTAAGAGCCCTGCTGTTGATGCCTCCATGAGACCGCACTGCCAGTGAGAACACCTTGCCCGCCGTTGTGGCCTTTGTCATTTTTCTATGCTTTTTAGATACATGCTTTGTCTGTGAGTATGTTTTTATGATTTAATTCCTACAATAAACCTTGGATAATGCACTAGGTGTGTGCGCCACCTGTTTTCTCTCTATACAACTTGTCACATGGTACAAGGTTGTTGTGAATAGCCTTGTACCATGTGACCTCTGTGATCATTCACAGATTTCACAAGTAGTAAGCAATGATGTCAGAAGTGACATCTTGCTTACTACGATTCATGTGATCACTGATTGGCCAATCAGTGATCACATGATCGAGACCTCACACAGAGGTCCCGTATAGCGATCGCTGTTCCGCTGTGACCGGAGGATACAGCGGGCACAGGATTTCGGTGCCGTGCGCTCCCAGTCCAAAATGGCTGGCGCTGTTTATGAACAGCAACCCGCTCCTGCACTGTTCCCGTCTGGCCGTTTATATACATGGGCCGGATGGGAAGTGGTTAAAAGTTCCTCTTCTGAATGTAGAATAATTGCGTTCAGGAAAGGAACGTTTTGGCCAAAAAACGCTAAACGTGGCAAAAATGCGTCTAAATATGGCTAATTGCTAGCCACGTTTAGTGCTTGGGCATTTACCATGTCAATGGAAAATAGTCTGGCCAATCAAATGAATAAGTGTCCAAGCGCGAAACGCACTACTGCACACTTTTTTACTGCGTTTAGCAGTTTTCTGCTGCCACAAGAATTTAACGACTAGGTGAGTTCATGTGTACATGATGCCGAGAGCAATACGATCAATTTTATTTCTTCGGTTTAATGGAAAAACACGGATCGGGCCAGCACCTGCGTGTCTGTGGAGGGGTTATGCAGATTCAGCATTCATCTGGAGCGGATCTTTTGCTCTTTCAGTTGGTCTTTATTTCTTCGGTTTAGTTATGCTTTAGGAATAACAACGTACTCTAATATACAGTAGATTTGGGTCTTTGCTGACTTTTCTGTTACCTTTTTGGATGCAAATTCAATATTCATTTGGTTTATATGCAGTTTGTGAAGATCTTTTGTTTTTTTGTCTTGCCAATCATTTTGTGCCCCGGGCACATCCATGTAATTTGCATTTCTTAATGTTTTTGACAGTTGAATTTGCTGCCTTGATTTGTTTGGATATGTTTAGCTTTTTAATATGAGCCAGCTGCATAGACGAGAACAGAGCTGTTCAATGCACACTGATCAAGTCAGGCTTGGATGCCAGAATAGTGTGAGACTTTGGAGTCTTCTGTAGAGACCTAAATATTTGTGCATATGGGCATGCTTTAATTTTATTTCTATTCAGCTTTTAATATTTTCTTTCTAAAATCATGAAGGAAAGTGCATCAACGTGCAGGTCTTTTTATTGACTTCTCTTTATGAAAGTGTTACTGAACTCAGGACCCTGCATTCACTATGTCCGGTCTCCCACAGTACACAGAACATGGAAATGCAATTATTTTAGTAAATATAAACTGCTAAATACCTTTTCTCATCAGCAGTTAGAGCAATCATGAGACTTCTAACAGTATTCAGAAGAGCACTGGTTAAAGCTTGTAGGAGGAGTTTTCTTTCTGCTCCAGATGTAGAACCCCTGACCTCTGTCTGGACAGTGCTGATTGGCCTTGTGCTGATCACATGCACCCTCCCAAGAAAAAAAAACACACGTCTAGCAATACATACCAAACTGAGCATGTGCTGAGTGTCTCCACACAATATATCTTATCAGGATTTAAGAGGGGAACACTGAAAAAAGGGGAGGATCAGAGAAGTCAGTATCAAACTTCCTTTTTACACAGTGCAGAGGATTAACCCCTTAGGTTTCACAGTGAATATAACAGGCATGCTTTACTGGATATACAGACTGATTTTACTGTTGTGAGTTTAATAACACTTTATCTTCAAATGTTAGCCCTCCTTTTTTTAGTTTTCAAGTGAAAAGGGGAAATGAGTGCTTTTTCATTTGTAGTTTTGTTCAGTGGCTGTTGTGTTACACTATTTGATTTATTATTTTCCTGTGACCATCACTTGTTTATTATTGCTCTGTGTCTTTTAAGCTGTCTTCTTCTGTCTAAGCTGAGCTCTTTCTCTAACCATACTTGTGTATACTCCTCCCCCTGCCTCTCTCTGTAATCATTCCACTGTATCCTGTCTTACCAAATGCATCTTTCCATGAGGTTACAACAGTAACGTTTTTCTACCTATTATATTCTCCATTAAACGGAACATTCGAATGTGTTTCCTCATCCGACTTCCTCAACATGTGAGTTTAATTCATTGACTTAAACTGTCTGACCCGATGCAAGGAATAAATTCATCGCCACGTGGTATAGCTGTATACATGGCTGGAGATAACGTTTATAGCCTTGTAGTCTGAGTCAGAACAGTGGCCAATAAGCGTAGGTACTAAGGTAAAGTATTTTAAATAAAGTTTTAATTAGCTTGAAAGCGATAGTAATAATAGATGAGAGCTTGGATTAAAACTACAGTAACCATAAATACTTTTTTTTTCTATTTTATTAGCATCTTTTTAGCCTCCCCTTTAGACCGTTGTTTGAGCATATCACCCCTTGTGACATAGGTACACAACAAAGTGGAGAATGTCTGTCTACAGACAAGCACAGATGCTGGGGCAGATATTCAAATAGTGCAGTGTATCTAAACTGAAGGAAAATAATATACTGCGGTTTACAAGTTCCTAAACGTGGTGACTGAATTAACCCTTTTTCAGGCCAGGTACATTTTCTGAAAATGCAAAAAAGTACCTTTCAATCCTGCCAGAAATCCAACATCCATATAACTTCCTATTCATTAAACTGAAATCCTAAACAATGTTATTAGCTTTCACCAGTTATTTCTATGTACTACAGAACATCATTGGATTTGTTTGTAGTCCACATCAGCAGAGGAAGAAGAAAACTAATGCATCTATTGCTACTAAAGACTGCAAAGCAACATTATGTTACAGTCTTGTCCTTGGGTTTAGCTTTAAGTGTCGCAGCACTGTGGCTCCTTGTTCTATTTAAATGAAATCTTTTTCATTGCTTACTCTGTGTTGCTTTTCTAATTTTTCTCCTTTTATCTTGGATAGTATTGCCAGTATTGAGTTATTTGAGTTATTGAGTTTTTAGGACTGTGATAATTCTGAAGTTATATTTTTGTAAGCTGTTTACCCACTTGCCTACCGGGCACTTTTACCCTTTCAGCATTGTCACACTTTGAATGACAATTGTGCGGTCATGCAACACTGTACCCATGTGAAATTTTTATCATTTTTTTTCATACAACTAGAGCTTTCTTTTGGTGGTATTTAATCACCACTTGGTTTTGTTTTTGCACTATAAATGAAAAAAAGACCGAAATTTATGATAAAAAGTGCATTTACTTAGTTTCTGTTATAAAAGTTTGCAAATTAATAATTGTTCTGCACAAATTTAGTCAGAATTGTATTCTTCTACATTTCTTTGATGAAAATAACCAAATCAGTGTTTATAACTTTCCCACCAACTAAATAGAGTTCGCAAACTGTGGTATGCAGTATATGTAAAAATCGATAAACCTTTATGTACTGAAAACCTCATTTCCTGAGGCCCAAAAAAGCCTGGACAGTACAAATACCCCCCAAATGACCGCTTTTCAGAAACTGGACAGTCTGAGGTATTTAGTAGGAGGTATGGCGAGTTTTTTTTTTTTTTTTTAAGTCATTTTTTTCATCATTTGGTGTAAAACTAAGAAATGAAAAAAAAGGTTTTTTTTTTTTTGTTTTTTTTCAACATACTGTCACCAGTGCAGTACAGTGTCATCATATAACTGATGCGGCGGTGACCAAGGACACAGACTGAAAACCGTATGTTTAAAAAAAAATAAATGTATGACTTTTTTCATGATTTTTTTTTTCTACTCCTGTTACCAGAGCAATACAATGTAACCATAGTAACATTGTACTACTTTGGGCAAGTGATAAGGATTTTTTTTTTACACATTGATTGCTTATACCAACAAATTTCCTTGGTATAACTAAGCATTTTTAAACTTAATTCATTCAGTAGTTTTTGTTGTGATCAGCTGCAAATGCCCACAACTGATCACATGCTAGAGATGGGCTGTGATTGGCCCAGTGTGAACCCAAAAGAGAAGTATGGGCTGATTAAAAAAAACCCCCATTATACTTATCTAGGTGTATGCAGCATGGATCCGATGCTACATCTATCCACTGCTGCCTCTGCACAGAGAACTGAGCGGTCAAAGACCATGATCGCTCTGTACCCCCCCCCCCCCCTCTTCACTCAGTCACTTTAGTCTCCGACTCTCTGCTCTGCCCCTCCAGCACTTACTGGAGTGCTGGGCTGTGGATGGGACGAGATTTGCTGCCTCAGTCTCTCGGTGGATTGATGAAAGGCTCAGCCAGGTGCTGCTCCAGAGTTCTGAGTGGATCCTGACCATACGGCTCTGTGACATCAGCTGATAGCGGACTTCAGCCCCCTGTTGATTGAAAATGGGTCACAGGAGTGCAGAATTAACTTCAATTAAAAGATTTGGCTACTTCTCCTTTTCAATTTGTTTCAGATAAAAACATTTCCACCTGGATCCCTTTAGAACATAGATCAATCTTCTAAAGTCTTTTTCCTTTTATAGGCATCTCTATTTCTGACCTAATAGGAAAAAAGTGGCTTTCAGTGACTTCCCGCATAGTAGAAATATCACTCATGCATACTGTGTTGTGTGTAATTGTGAGATTTATCCTTGGTGATTATGCAACGAGTGAACAATGTGTGGTGCAGGGTAGAGTACCTGGGCAGAAAGAAAGTATATACCACCACTTTTGGAATATATTTGTAATTTACTTAAATAATGAGGCTTGGCATTGGTGTAAATGTTTCATTTTCTAAAGCAGCAAAAGGTTTACATTGCTTTGTACCCAGCAACACAAACTTTCATTTCCTTGTTTCCACGTTGCTTTGTTTGTCCACTAAAACCTGGGTAAGAAAAAGCTTTAAACCAACTTGTAAGACCTTACACAGGGCTATGGTCTGTTCGCTGTCCCCATGTGACATTACTGGGCCAATCACAAGTCACCTAATGCTGTCATGTAGGAGACATCAGTCAGCCACATGCTCACCTATACCTGTGAGGTGCTGTGTACAACCCTTATTCCAAACAAATTCCTAATTTTAAGAAAAAAAATTAAGTAATTTTGAAATTGATGGTAGTAACATGTCTCAAAAAAGTTGGGACAGGGTAACAAAAGGCTGTCAAAGTAAATCTGGTTAATTGATAACATGTTAGTAACATGATTGGACATAAAAAGAGCATCCTGGAGAATCAGTGTTTCAGAAGTTAAGATGGGCACAGGTTCACTAATCTATTAAAAACTGCGTCTAAATATGTCAAACCGTTTCAGAATAATGTTACTCAAAATTTGTTTTCAAAGTTCTATCATCATTTATAGTACATAATGTCATCAAGAGTCTGAACATTTGGAGAAATTTCTGTGCCCAAGGGACAAGGTCAAAATGCAATACTGGATGCTTGTGATCTTCTGGTCCTCAGACAGCTCTGCATTAAAAATAAGTATGATTCTGTGATGGATATCACTGTCTGGGTTCGGGAATACTTCCACAAATCACTGTCTGTGAACAACGTTCGCCATGCTAGCCAAAAAAGCAAGGTAAAGCACTATTGTGCAAAGACGATGCCATATCTGAACAGACCAAGAAACGCAGCTGTCTTTTCTGGGCCAGAGCTCATTTAAAATGGTCTGTTGCAAAGTGGAAAGCTGTTGAATGGTCAGACGAATTGAAATTGGACATTCTTTTTGGCAGCCATGGGCGTCGTGTCCTCTGGACTAGAGAGGACAGGGGCCTTCCGGCTTGTTATCTGCGCTCAATTCAAAAGCCCATATCTCTGATAGTATGGGGCACATTAGTACATATGGAATGGGCTGCTTGCACATGTGGAAAGGCATTGTCTGTGCTGAAAGATATATCCAGGTTTTAGAGCAGCATATTCTCCCATCCAGACAATATCTTTATCAGGAAAGACCTTGTGTATTTTAGCAGGATAATAGTAAACAGCATACTGCATCTAGACCTTTCACCAACTGAAAATATTTGGCACATCTTGAAATGAAAAATATGACAAAAGACCAAAGACTTTTGAGCAGTCAGGATCCTATATTGTACAGGACAAAGAAAGAAAAGGCGCCCAATAGCTATCTCTACAAAAATCTTTGTTGACTAAAAAATAGTTTAACATACATCTCAGGTGCATGCAACCACCGCCCACCTCATGACCATGACCATACTTAGATGCCCTAAAACCTAAACCACTCCACCAAAGTCCCTCCCCCCCCCCCTTCCTCTCTCTATGCAAGGGCAACCCCTCCCGAAAAATCTACCCGTCCCTTACCTCCCTCTCCAAAATATTCCCCAAACATCCTTACTACCCCCCCAGGAACTAGGGGCCCCCTCACCCCCTAGGAAAAGGAGGTCCCCCCCCCCAAATATTAGAAAAGATGGTACAATTCCTCCAAGCCCTGCAAGATGCCACCCTCAATGACAAGGAGCTGACCAGGGCCAGTCCTAGTTCCCATTGTGCACAATATTCCAGGGACTTAGCACTAGGTAGAGGTTAGTCCTGTGCGCAGCACTCTAATTAGCTGTGGTAAAGGATCATCATGAGATCATGGGTGGATGGATGGATGAGCTGCAATAAACGATGGCTTTGTGCTGATATATCTGCACATATGCAGCAGTAGTAAACAATAGGACTGTGGATAAAATTCTCAAAGAGTCTTAGGGCTCATGTACACGGGTCGTTTGGAAAACACTTCTGAACGATGGAAACTGACTGCTGGAAAATGTAGGTTAAAAAACGTCTGTTTAGCTGTGTTTATGCCCGTTTGCGTTTAGAAGCGTTTTTTAAAGATAACGACAGGAGACTTTCCAAAATGCACTGAAAAACAGTAAAAAATTACCTATTTCAGACATTTTGAGAGAAATAGAGCAGAAGCAGAGAGATCAGCATGTGCTGAGATTACCTACCTTTTCTGGTTGTATTCACTATGGATCTCATCATGAGCATAATGCAGCACGTTCTACCATTTTTTCCTTCACGCAAAACCTGGAACTGACTGCGCTGGTGTGCTAGGTCCATTTGAATACAAGGAAAACTCTTTACATGCATTTCTGATAATAAAAAAAGGCTCTGGGCAGCATTTGGATATGGAACAGTTACAAAAGTGCTTCTAAATGCAAACGTTTACACGTGTTTGGCGTTTAAAACAATGATAACATCTACTCCTGAACACAAGTTTGGTGCGTTAAAAAAAACTTCTGTAAACCTGACCCCATGCTGACACGTTTCATCCCAGCCACACTGGAACTTCTTCAGGATCCTTTATCAGCAAGTTCCTGCAAGAATAGGACAACACTTCTCTCTGGCCAAACTCCAGCAACTGGTCTCCTCAGTTCCAACATGTTTACAGAGTGTTGTTAAAAGAAGCATGGATGCTACACCATGGTAAACATGGCCCTGTCCCAACTTTTTTGAGATGTGTTACTGCCATCAGTTTTAAAATTACTTTAATTTTCTTAAGATGTATCTTTTCTCAGTCTAAACATAAATACAGGTTTATGAGATTTGCAAATCATTGCATTCTGTTTTCATGTAGATTTTACACAGTGTCCCAACAGTTTTGGATTTGGGGTTGTATTTGGGTCCACTTTGACAAGGGCTGGTTGTAAGTGTGCTAAGTTTTCAAAGGTAGTTGCGCCATTTTTATTTAAGGTAATACTCTATCCAAAACTGAGAAAAAGGAAGTTTTGCTTAGAGTAGGGAAAGTAAGAGTGTTTTATTGCTGTGTTTTATTCCTTAGTGTTTTGTGTGTCTGGGAAACTACAACAAAGTGATGTAAAATCCAACATTTGACATTTGTCAATGGAACTGATTTCTCTAGTAGAAATTTCCTCTACTCTGATGACTGTGACAGCCATGACATTTTATATTTCCCCTCATTTTCTGTCAGTGGTACCAGTGGTCACCATGAGGTAAGGGGAACATCCAGCAGTAAGAACTTGGGAGTGGCTTTAATCCTTTAATACTCTATCCAAAGCTAGAGCTGGTATTCTACTTTTAAAACTTTAGACCGCCTCACCTCCCGCAAACAAAAATTGCGACATATTCTTCTCTAAGTGTCCGGAATTGAAATCGCATCTGAAATTGCATCTAATGAATGCGAATGTCAGTGTCTTAACATTTGCGATTTGCTGCAATGTGATTTCTAAAGTTGCTTTTGCATTATTCTTTCTGCAGTTTCGTTGCAATTTTACATACATAGAATATAATGGAGATTGCACTGCAAATTGCAAGAAACCGTTGAAAATCTTCACAAGTGGCAATAAAGTCTTCAGAAATTGCAAATGAAATTGTGCTGAAATTGCGCACAAATCGCATGATTTTAAATTGCAGCGTTGGGATGTTATAAGATGTTAGAACAGATAGGCTGAGTAGAGTATCTTTCAGCAACATTACTATTCAACTAGTTTCTGAAAAGAACAGGAAGTTTTATATATATATCTTGTGACAGTATTTTTATGGAACTCCCAATTAAGAAATGTTTTAATAACAAAACATTTCCTTTTTTTTCCTGTTGAAAATAAATTTCTGCAAATTATTTAGGGATGAGAGATCTTTGTTAATGAGAACTGTGAAATGTTACAGCGGCTGTACAAATGTCTTAAAAATAACAGGCTGTTGGCAAAGACATCACAAAGAGGATTATGCTGAAGCCTGTCCTTGTTATTTGTGTGCCAAAAACATAGGGCTGGACTGTGGTTAAACTGTGATCAGATTTGAGAGATTCAATCCACTAACGTTTTATTGCCTGGTGCCAATTTAAAATGGATTTGAGAAATAAATCAGTAGATTACGTAAGATAAATAGAAACATGATTTTATATAATTATAAGAGTGACAGTTCAACTGAGAATCTTGCATCTCCAATGGATTTCCCATTTACGTTGGAAGGAAAAACATGAAGGTATCTAGGAATTAACCTAACAACCTACAACTCAGATCTTTATAGACATAACTGTCAGACCCTGTACACTGAGATAATGAATATTTCATTTATTAATTGTTTAACAACCCAACTTGGTGCCCTTATTTTTAGACCTGTTCTTGGGGTTATTTCGGACACAGATTCAGAAAATTGTATTTGCTAAACTGCATCAGTTCTAGGTTTTTTAGATACGGTCAGATTTTATATATATTTTTTTTAGTCTGTTCATTAAATGATCCTGCTGATTAACTTGTTCTTTTGTTGCCTAGTTTTTTGTTTTTGCGTAAAAGTTAGCAGATGTAGCGAGAGTGTTTATGTACTTCTGGTACAATAATTTTTATTGTTGCAGCAAAAAAACACCCAAAACAGTATATCACCCATGCAGGGGTAACGCAATAAAAACGGTCAAGTAGGCATGAGTGAGATTACTATAACAGTATAAGTTGCTAGTGAGCAACTGCACAGAGGGAGCTGTTGGTTTGCATGTGTTACCTGAGGTCAAAGGCCTAGGGACATACCAGGAAATTAAAAATAAAATAAGAGGGAGGGAGATGCATCGACTTTCCGGTCCTAGGGGGAAAGAAAAAAAAGGGGGGCTAAAAGGGGGAGGGAGAAGAAGAGAGTTGGGTGGGGGGGCTTCTTGTGGGAACGATACTGGAAAAGGAGGAAGGGGAAAGGGCAATTCCTGCAGACTTGGGTGGTGGCATCAGCGGCTAGAAATTGCCCAGGTTGGTCGGATGCAGAGTGGGGAGAATGTACAACCAACAAGGAGTCCACACTTTCAAAGTTTATGTACTTCTAATTGTAATTTTACATCGGAATCATTTTATTCTAAGTGTAACTTTCCAGACCTTAATCCTATAGAAATTATAGAATTTATAACATTTGTATCATGTGTTTTTTTTTCTGGATTTGTGGTTGATATTCTGTTTCTATAATTTTAAAATACATCTATGATAAAAACGATAGACCCTTCATTTCGTTGTAAGTGGGCAAACATACAAAATCTGCCGGGGATCAAATAATAATTTTCCCCACAGTACATGCATACAGTACATCAGCAGAATGCGTAAATCATAGTTTGCCTGATAATTTCTGATTATCCCCGAATTCACAGATTCAAAAGAACTTAGTGATGCTCTGTAACTTTATATGTGAAAAAAGTGCAGCGCCAAAAAACCCATAGACAAGTGTCATAACATAAGCGTACGAATAGAAAAATCTATCAAGTAAAGAAACTCTGGTGATAACAGTTCATCTACTGGTAAACACTCTTCAGTGAGATATCAGTCTTTTATCAGATTCTGCACCAAAAATCCTCAGTGAGTCCCACCACCACTCCAGATGTACCTACCAGAAAGAGTTGCCTTACAAATTATAGGCAGCAAATAAACACATCCTTCACGGTAGATGGAATTCTCTGGAACAACTCCTTAATGGAATTGGCTCTTTGTAGATGGCAACTACCAGATTAAATCCTTCAAGGGAAGTGGTAAGTGGATGGCGAGACTAAAAGCAGGGGGACAAATGCTATACTATAGCGTATATAATGTAGTAGGTTATACATAAAATAAAAGTGATTAAGAAATGAATGTGAATCTCCACGTGTTGCAACCACCACTGGTTCAATGCACTCACCAGTCCGAATTGCTGTACGTCATATTAACAGCAAATGGGCACAACCTCAATCACCCTTAAGAAGAAAACGCAGCACTGGCCAGAGTTGATGTCGTATGGCCGTATCCAAACGATTCTCAGAATGAAAATATGCACTTGTTTTCTTTTTAATAGCGAATACTTTGTAGCGTAATACAGAGGATCATATCATTTTTCATCTGATATCGCAAGTGACTGCAGGATATTTGGTGCAGTAACAAGAAAAAGAGAGGAAGGCACCTCTAAGTGCAGTATTGACAATTTATTTAGTAAATAAGCTAGGAGAGCAGAGTCAGATGTAGGAGGTGAAGGGGGCGGTAATGCATTTTCGGAGGTCTGAAGAAGGAGCCTATTGAGCATGCTCCGAAATGCATTACCACTTTCACCTCCTATATCTGACTCTGCTCTCCAAGCTTCATTTTTGATGCACAGGCACATCCTGGACTCTACTTCCTGATCCTATAGGCATAGTTTGTTGCTGGACGGCTGGATGTCCCACCTGGATCTAATCACCACACGATGAGTCTTTTTAACTATTTATCTTGTAAGTGCAATGTATCCATTGTTTACTAAATAAATGGTCAATACTGCACTTAGAGGCGCCTTCCTCTTTTTCTTGTTACTGCATTAGAGCCTTGCTTCCACTTTAAGAAGAGCTGCCTCAGTGTTACTGCTCCCATCCATCCATCCATCCACCCCTGATATCCATCTGGCACCTTTACCCTACAGCTACAGAGGTTGGGCTCCAACAAGCGCGCCCTATATAATGTACATTTTCAGGATATTCAGTGCCCCTGACTTTTTTAAGTTAGCTGCATTGAGACCATTTTAAACAACTTTCTTTCATGGGCTTTGGACTTCAGCAAGTTGAATGTAGCATGCTTTTCTGTTGCTTTCAATTAGGGTTTTCTGAAGCTGTCAGTATTGTCCCCCAAGTGTAGATGGGATTTTCTAATGGGTCACTAATATGGCTGGTTTGTCAAAAGGGGCTCAGTAGATGTTTGATAAATTATGGAAGGTCAGTTGGGGTCAGTAATTCTTTTGAGGTTTCTGTAGCGCTCCACACAAAACCTTTGTAAGGTGGCTAATTGCAAGGCAGTGTTTCCTAGGGTTGGGTAATGAGCCTCTAGTGAGAGTGACCTCACATTGTTTCTATTAGCTGTGTGTTGATATTGTCCTTGTTTACTCTAGATTTGCGTTGTGTGTCTGAACTTCAACCTCACCCTTCAGAGAAGGATATACAATTTCATGTGCTCAGTGTACTCCTGCAGTCTCTAAGGGCTGGTTCACACTAGTGCGATTTCGGACTCAATTTGAGTCGCACAGAACCATGTGATAAGGGAATTAACATTGTTTTCAGTGGTGGCTGTTCACATCAAGTGCAACTCAGCATGGAGTGATTTTGGAAGTTTCGTGTACTACATTGGTGCTATTCCAGTGTGATTTTAGCCCCATAGAATATACAGTACAACCCTGTTAAATTTGCATCCATGTAGCACTACATAGTCACACTGAAAGTCCTTCTCTCAGCAGTGTGAGCCTAGCCTAACTCTGTTGAACAGCCAGTAAGTACACCTATGCCAAACTCTATTTAAAAGCCAGTGAATACACCCATAACAATAGAAGCCATGCCAAAGAACTGGTTGCTTGTGTATTTACTAAAAAGTTTGCACTGTAACAACAAAAATGGAAGTTGTTGATACCAAGAGGAAGTGTCAGCTGTATCCACAAGCATATATAAATGTTGCTTGTTTAACGATGAAACAATGCTAATGTGCTTGTTGTGTAAAAAGACGTCTTCTAATACTGCCATGAAACCTTTGATATAACCCTTGGTTTTCATAGAATACATTTTGAGGGTCTTTGGACTGTCTAAAACTGTTTCTGTGGTGTTTGTGATTAACCTACCCCACCCTCACCTAACAGCCGCTGCCCTTCCCTCCTCCTTCCACTCCATCCCCCACAGCCATTTCCTCCTGTACCTCTACCCCCTCCCTCCTAGATTGTAAGCTCGAAAGAGTAGGGCCCTCTTACCCCTTGTGTGCTGTTTGATGTTACTGTACTGTTTCATGTATTGTCCCCCCTCTATTGTACAGCGCTGAGCAAACCCTTTGGCGCTATATAAACTCGATAAATAAATAAATAAATAAATAAACCTATACATTTTTTAACGAGGGGCTTCTGAGCTACTTTTGGGTTGCTTTTGTAGGTTCCTCACATTTCTATTGCTTTCTCAATAAAGCCAACCAAAGATTTATTGAATCTCAGCTGGTTCAACAGGGACCAGCCGAGATTCGATCCATCACAGGCTGATTGTACCCAATTTGATCCATCGATTGAATTGGGTACAACTGGCATTTTAGGTTTAAAACCAAAAATCAATGCCTGTGGCTATAGCCGCTAGCAATATTCATTGTTTTGTTCTGGCAGGATTGGCTCCCCCCTGACAGTGACACTGTCCGTGTTGATTGGGCAATCAAGCAATTTTCTCATTTTAATTTTTCCTGCAAGCCTTGGAATGAACCATTGTTGATGCCAGTGTTAGTTATAGTGCGCTGTTGTTGATATCAGTGGGAGGAATAGTGCTATATCATTGGTGTCAGTAAGAAAAATAGTGTCCCATTGTTGGCATCAGTGGTAAGAATAGTGCCCCATTGTTTATCAGTGTAATTACTTGATGTCAGTGTGAGGAATAGTGCCCCATCTTTGTTGTCATTAGGAGGAGTAGTGCCCCATGTCACGATCGCAAGATCGCTGCCACCAACATGCGACGATCCCACGATTGCGACGTCCAATATGTGACGAACGCGGCGTCAGACCCCAGCCCTTCTCACTATACTCGTGACCAAAGGACTAGCCAATCTAAAACTGCGTAACAATGCCACACCCAGCTGCACCCTGCACAACGATTTTCCAGCTAATGGACTACAGATTGATGTACCGGCAGCCTGAGCGATCGTTACTGGGTCAGGTTAATTATGCTATTAACCCTGCCACCACCTCCTTTTTGTCAGAGAAAGAGGAAACTCGGCGATCTCAGCTAAAACTTTATAATGATTGAAATAATCGTCTGAATAACACGGTCATAACACAGGCCAGTTATACAGAGGGTTAAACAAACAGTAGTGTTCTATTTAGAGGCAGGGATTCGTAAATTGAAATACAGAGCTATAGAAACAGTTCAACACTTTCAGAAAGAAAGATTTATTACTAAAAGGTCAAACGGGTGTAATAAAAAAATATTTACTTAAAAAAGATGTAACTAAGATATATATATATAAACATACAGATAATAACAGCACAGCAAAGAGATAACAGAGAGAGGTTAAAGTGTTAAGGTACTTGCCATTAAGCCTTGGATGTAAGCAGATCAAGTTTCTGAGCAGAAGGGGCACGGGTCTCCCCCAGGTGGTATTGATGTTAAAATGGGAGACGTCTTCAACTTCCTACTCTTAGGCCTGACAGCCTATTTAGTAGTCCACAGCAGGGGATGTTGCTGACCTCAGGGACCAATACCTCGTGTAGGCGTGGAAGTCTGGGTGTCGACCTAAACTAGAGCCAAAATCTCCCATAACTCATATTTTGGCCTATGACTTTCCATCTGCACAAGTGACATTCCACCCCCGGGTAGATTATTATGCAGACAAGTCTGAGGATTGATTAGATATGAATTATGAAAGGGTACACTGAACGGTTCACGAGATCTATTTTTTTGCTTTCCTGTTTGTCCGAGACAAGTGACCCATCAAACTGTTCGTCTGCTCATCGTCCGTCTGACGATATGTCCGGTTTTTATGTAAGTCTCTCATATTCCACCTACTGAACGACATATCAGACTGGATGTCGCTCCATTTCCTCAAATTGAACCTTTCCAAAACCGAGCTCCTGATTTTCCCCCAAGCCTGTGCCCCCCCCCCCCTCCCCTTTCCATCACGACCAACAACGCCACCATCAGTCCCACCCCGCAAGCCAAAGTCCTAGGTGTCACTCTAGACTCAGACCTGTCCTTCCAACCCCATGTCCAATCATTGGTAAACTCATGCAGGCTCCACCTCCGCAACATCTCCAAAATATGTTCATTCCTAACCCCAGACACTACTAAACTCGTTCACTCCCTTATTATCTCACGTCTGGACTATTGCAACTTCCTTCTCACCGGCCTACCTCATCGCAGACTATCCCTGCTTCAGTCTATCCTGAACTCAGCGGTCAGACTCATCCACCTTACCAACCTCTCCGCTTCTACCACCCCCCTCTGTCATTCCCTCCACTGGCTCCCGATTTCCAAATGCATTAAATTCAAACTACTAACACAGACATACAAAGCCATTCATAATGCTGCCCCAAACTACCTCACCGACCTGATAACCATATACCACCCTACCCGTAATATTCGCTCCTCGCAAGACCTACTTTCTAGCTCCCTGGTCTCCACCTCCCACACCCGACTGCAGAACTTCTCCAGGACTTCCCCCATCCTCTGGAACTCACTACCCCAACCCATCAGACTGTCACCTACCCTCCTCACCTTTAGGCGCACCCTGAAAATCCATCTCTTCAGGGAAGCCTACCCCGCCTTCACCTAACAGCCGATCTCCTCCTACCACTCCATCACCCACAGCCACTTCCTCCTGTACCACTATCCCCTCCCTCCTAGATTGTAAGCTCGAAAGAGCAGGGCACTTGAACCCCTCGTGTTTTGTTTTGTTACTGTATTGTCTCATGTTCTGTCCCCCACTGAACAAACCTTTTAGCGCTATATAAATACAATAATAATAATAATAATTATAATTTAAATTTGTATCATCATTCTCTGCACAACCACCCTCTTGTGCTCCCCCATAATGACAAGCTTGAATTCTCATTTTCTACTACTAGTAGTAGTAGTAGTAGTAGTAGTAGTAGTATATTTGAGCAGCATTAGAATTGTTTTTTTTTTATTTGCACAAGGTGTGTGTGTGTGTTTATTTTGTTTTTGTTTTTTTTTTGTTTCTCTTTTTTTTTTTTTTTGTTTGTGTAATGAGAGGCCATTACTTTTAGCATGAAAAAATGTTTTCTGTTGAGATTAGCTGTGTCCCAGCTTTGTATATGTACTATGTATGAGGAAGTACATATTTTCATTGCATGCAAAGTTATATTTATGTAAATATTTTTGGGGTGGGGGTCTATAACGTTCATCAGATTCATGAGTCAAAGGCTGAGAACCACCGACTAGTGGATTGAGTCACCCTCTGGCTACTTCAAGCTCTCAACACGCCCAAGGTGATCCTTTCACACCGCAATCATATTATTTGTCTATCAATGATAAAGCAAGCAGTACAGAAATTTAAACACTGGAAACTTGTCCCATTATTAATTAAAGCTATTTGGATGAAAATGACAGGCATGTAGCTAACATATAGAGGTGAGCAGTGACAGCCTATGTGTTTTGTCCTAGTACAGTTTTCTTTTAAGCTTTGATATATGTTACATCCTACATACAATAGTGAATCAACGATGATTTAATTATTGATGCTGAGTTCACTGTGTTCTGAAAAGATCAGCCTGACCCTAACTTAGAGTGCACCGTTTTCCCTACTATATATGGCTTTATCACTGACAGCATAGATCTACAAAGTAATGAGGAAAAAGAACAATAAATCAACTAAATACGTGCCTCTGTTTTATGGCGGAATTCAGTCAACCTGTATTTCTCTTGGCGTCTTTGCTTGGCGAGAATAGAAAAGATGAAGATCACTTACTTTGTAATTAAGCGTGAATGCTTCTACCCAAATGCATTGTTCTATCAATGGGATTGACAAGCTTAATTAAGTCATTATGGAGCAAAGCTGAAAAAAATGCATTCACTTACATTTGTTGCTTTTTAGGGTTATTTATGTTCTTTTGTGCTCAATATTGAAACAATGCATGTGATCGACATGTGTTTTCTTTTAATCTGTTCTACTGAAATTTCTAAATCAAGTAAATTTCTTAAGGAAAGCTACTAATATAAGTAATATATTTGTAAGTGCTGTATACAAGCAAATAAAAAGGATTATGTTCTATGTTACTAATGAGATCAGAATTAATTGGAAATGATCTAAGTCACTGTCTATTACTGTGGTACAGTTCTTAAAGCTGTGTATGACTGCAAGATCTGCAGTCCCCTAATTATAAATGAGAATATATAACCCAGAGTTTGAGTGCCAGAACATAATTAACAAATCTTGGTCACTTACACTGTAGGAATCCAGCACTTGTTCCAAGAATTGACCCCCACTCTCTTTATGATTCTACAGGGTTATTGAGTAAGGAAAATGCTTAAGGTAGAGTAACCAATTACAGCTAATTTACAACCCTATATTCCTGTACTGTCTGCTTTAAACCTGATAAAATGTGAAATCTTGCATTCGTTCTTGTGGCAATAGTTTTTCACACTATAGAAAATGAAAAAAGTGAGCGCTGATCCTAGAAAGCAGCTAAGCACTCTAAGTAACCAATAAATACTTATACAGAATAATATAAATAAAAGTGCAGCGCTAAGTAATAAATCTGAAAATTGTCCACTGTAAGTCCAGTTCATATAAACGTGCCAGGTGACAAATGGAAATCCACAATGGTGATCCGTGAGGAAGTAGCAGAAATGCGCACTCACCAGAAGGCGGATATATATAAGCAGTTTATATCAAAAGCTCATGGCTCCTCGGTCAAGAAGAAACAGGTCTGGTCACTGTGGATTGGCCTTTCCTTTCCTCAAAGGTGCAGAGCAAAATTCTTCCTCCTCTTAGGTGGATGCTTGAATTCCTAATAAGAACTCAGTGTTGAGCAGGATAAGGATATTTGATCAAGAAGGGTGTCCGTCTTGTCCTTCATGGGTGGATTAGGGAGTCTTGCAACCAAAGAGCAGGAAACACGGTCTTTGTCTGTTTGATGCTTTGATAATCGCTCAATCCAACAGTTCAGACTAGAAACAAATACACCAAGGTAATTCCAGATACTAGTGACAATAGTGACCATATTGATGTTTTTCAGGGTTTCAATCCCGGTGTAGGCAGCCTGGGATCTCCCTCCCTCCTTCCCTCCAAATGAATTATATCCTCTTTTCTGCCAGATCTCAGACTTCTCCCCCCAGATCTCTGCTGCTCTCCATCCCTTTTTTTTTCACCCACAGACAGTAAAAAGGAGCTCAGTGTTACTGGGTGACTAAGTGAATCAACTAGCAGGGAGCACAGTAAGTTTTCACAGACCTGAACATATTCACATGGCAGAGGGAGTTGGCTTTTTCAAACTTGTATAAGCTATAACAGCATCTGACATGGATCTTCACAGGTTATCTGTGGCGGCTGCCATTGAGGAGGACTGCAGCAGCCAACTATTGTGTTTTACCAGCAAGGATAGCTCCGGGCTGGGCAGAACACAATAGGGATGCGGAAGGGGTTCCCGTATCAACACACTCAGTGTTGATGTGGAAATTGTGCAGTTTTCTTGGTTGCGATTGAGGAAGGCGTGCCTATAACACTGTAAAAGTGAGGATGAAGCCATCCATAGATGAATCAAATCTTGGCCAGCTGGTTCAGCAGGGATTTGAACCATCTATGGGTATGCTGGTTGTACCCGAGTTGATCCACCAATTGACTTTGGTACAACCAGCCTGTCACATATTTTCTGCAATTACTGCCAGCGGCTATAGCTGCTAGCAGTAATTATTGTGTTTTGACAAATAACAATGAAAACTCTGCGCCACGGGCAAAACCAAAAGAAACCAAAAATAAAGATACACAGATAGTGTGATTATAGCTGCTGCAGTTTTCAAAATGTGTTTAACTTCCACATTTATAGGGCTCACTAATTGTGGACGTTAGACACATTTTGAGAACTGCAGCAGCCAATTATTGTGTTTTACCAGCAAGGATGGCTCCCCCCTGGCAGAACACAATAGGGCTGCGGAAGGGGTTCCCGCATCTACACAGTCACTTTTGATGGGGGAATTGTGCAATTTTCTTGGTTGTGATTAAAGAAGGCGTGCCTATAACACTGTAAAAGTGAGGATGAAGCCATCCATAGATGGATCAAATCTTGGCCGGCTGGTTCAGCAGGGATTCGAGCCATCTATGGCACCGGTGTCAAACTGGTGGCCCTCCAGCTGTTGCCAAACTACAAATCCCATGAGGCATTGCAAGGTTGACAGTTACAAGCATGACTCCCAAAGGCAGAGGCATCATGGGACTTGTAGTTTTGCAACAGCTGGAGGGCCGCCAGTTTACCACCTCTGATCTATGGGTATGCTGGTTATGCCCGAGTTGATCCACCAATTGACTGTGGTACAACCAGCCTGTCAGATTTTTTCTGCAATTACTGCCAGCGGCTATAGCTGCTAGCAGTAATTATTGTGTTTTAACAAATAACAATGAAAAGTCTGTGCCACGGGCAAAACCAAAAGAAACCAAAAATAAAGAAACACAGATGAGTGTGATTGTAGCTGCTGCAGTCTTCAAAATGTGTTTAACTTCCACATTTATAGGGCTCACTAATTGTGGACGTTAGACACATTTTGAGGACTACAGCAGCCAATTATTGTGTTTTACCAGCAAGGATGGCTCCCCCCTGGCAGAACACAATAGGGCTGCGGAAGGGGTTCCCGCATCCACACAGTTTGTGTTGATGGGGGAATTGAGCAATTTTCCTGGTTGCAGAAAAGAAAATCAAATCATCTATGGCTTGCCTAAGTCCTCAAGGGTGTTCACAGATGCTTTCAATCCTCCAATGTAAATTGCAGGTGTATTTTCACGCTTGGGCGCTCAGCTGCAGCATATAGCTGCCCGTAGTAATGAATGGCTGTACACTAACTGTACACAGTTGGATGCTGTGCTTGTTTACACCTGGGCACAGGTGTATTTCCCTAGACCCACAAAAGTCGCCTTAAGGGATTTAAAAGCATACATCCATTCATTACTATAGGCAGCTAGCTGTGCCTTCCGTGTGCGAAAATATAGCTGCAATTTACATTGGATGCTCCAAATAGTCCATGTGCGTGAGGACTCAGATTTGTCCTGAATGGGCAAAGTAACAAACTATAAGAGAGCCAGTCCCCAGAAAGCTTCACTATCGTTCCTCTCTGGGCTTCTGCTTGGTAAGTATTTTTCCCCTTTTTAGCAGAAGTGTACTATCAGTGTTGGGCTGATAGGCTGTATTATCTCCTGTCTTAGATCACTGCTGATAACAGACACTCCTAAAATTGACTGTCACCAGCAGTCCATACAAATTGTCAACCGTCTATGCTCCTCCCTGAGCCCTCATGCACACTTGATGTTTTTACAGCTGCTGTTTTTGGCTTTTGACGTTTTTTCTACAGCCAGTAAACCCCCCAGCATGTTATCCTATGTGTCACTGAGAGCCCCGGGTCCCGTTCTAACGATCGGAACCCGGGACTCCAGATTCTGGGTCACGTGATTGCTGTGATAGCCTCTGATTGGCTATCATAGTGATCAGTCACTGTGCAGCCCCGGCCCCCTTGTTTTTTCTCTCTCTATGAATGGAGAAGAGAGATACATCCTGAAAAATGTTTGTAAAAAAAAAAAAGATAAATATTAAAAAATAAAGAAAAATACCTAGATCAAGGTTTGATCTAGTTCAGTACCAGGGTTAGTGTTTGGGTCAAGGTCAGGGTCAAAGGCCAAGATCAAAGGTCAGTATTTTTAAAAAAAAAATTGGTGTCAGTTAGCATTAATGTCAGTCTCAGTGTGTTTTAGGTAAAAAAAAAAAAGACAAAACCAAAATGTGCACTATTGTTTCTGGGCTGTACTACGGGTACAAACAACAAATAACATGCACATATATGGTATCGTTGCGATCGTAAAGAGCTGGAGAATTTATTTTGGGTTCTATGGAGGTAGGTTATGGTCGTAACAAGAAACACACAGCTAAATAAAAAAAAAAGATATTTTTACTATTTTAGGCCAGTTTTCCTTTGATAATAAAAAAAAATTAGGAGCTATCCATTATCATTTACAACCAAATGAAAGCCCAATTTGTCCTGAAAAAAACGCGGTATAATCCACCTGGATGTACAAAGTAGTTGTGGTGATATGTACGGTTTTACTAACACATGTTAACTTTGCAGAATTGTGCTTAGGCATTTAGATTTGTTTTACCCTTAGGCATGAAGGGGTTAAGCAGCAGCAGAGCAATAAGTAACTGCTCTGTCCCAGTCAGCACATGTGTACTGCAGTGCAGCCTGATTGGCTGCCTATCCTGTACCTGGCCCTCCCTCTAACTGCAGCTGCACAGTGAATTACAGGAGGCCAATATCAAAGTTGACTTATTTCTAATAGCTGTAAGAAGCCAAGCATTGCCTCTGCCTCACACAGATCACCTACGCAATGAGCTGGGAGACTGCTTGAGCTAACAGGTGAGTGTATGGGGGCTTTAACAATCAGTCCTCATGCACACGGGACGTTTTGATAACACTGGTAACGTTAGCTGTGTAAAGTCACATTAAAAACATGAGTTTTTCAGCTTTTTTTAGCGTTTTTGCATTAGCGTTTAGCCATGATTAGTGGCATTTTCCCACATTTGCATTTTTTAGAGTTTTTTTGTACCAAAAGATCTCTCAGTGACACCGCAGTCTCTGTGGCGCGCTCCCAGCACAAAGACAGGTATGCAAATATGCGGCCCCACTGAAAAAACTGTGAGGCCGCATATTTGTGTGCCATCAGCATCAAGGGGTTAAAGCAACACTTTCCTCTACGGTGTAAGTGTCAAGAATATAATAATGAAGCAAAAAAAATTACAAACTCTTTAACAGATAAAGCAATTCATCTTCTTATTTAGCGACTTGTCATGAGTTCAGCCTTGGTTGTTTTACGTCTAGTTGCAATTACATTAACCACATGCTCCCTATAATTCAATATTAGTCTACTGTATTTAGGGGAATTATTGGCATACTCCTATATTTATAACTTCTTCATTTGAAACATTATTAAATAGGATGAGAAAGTAGCGTGAGTAGAGAAATGACTATTGGTTTGCTGCTTCTCCTTTACTGTTAAGTCATCAGGTTGGGGGCTGGTTAGTGTCAGCATATGATGTCTTATTTGTAACAGAGAAAGTTGTATTATCTGCCTAGCTGTGCTGTGTAAAGGTGAGTATACATTATTATTATTATAATACAGGATTTATATAGCACCAACAGTTTGCTCAGCACTTTACATGGAAAGTTGTTTTTCGTTCAACCAGCTGGTTGGGAAAAAAAAAAGACTAATTCCTGCATCCACACAAGCGATGTGGATTTGGGAATTTCCCCCCACTGCTTCATTTTATTCTGACAGTGGGGACACTCCCCCCTTCTGTCAAAATACACTGATCAGCACAGAAGCCATTGGGTGCAGTTGCTGATTGGATGCTGGTTTTCCATCAGGACCATTCGACAGAAGCCGATCTAACGACAGCTTCTGTTGAACAGAAAAGGATGCACACACATCGAAAGTCACCCAGCTCCTAGTGAACTGGCCAAATTTCAATACATTTATACACTGCTTAAATCTCAGCACTGAATGGACAGAAATACAAATCTATTGGCAGGTAAAACGGCTCCCTTACAAGCATTTTCTGATATGGAGAATAATTGATTGATTCTTCAGTGTTTGCATGTCACCCAGGCCCTGATGGCAGTGTGCCATTCTTACAGTGGGGATCGAAAGTTTGGGCACCCCAGCTAAAAATTTGTATTAATGTGCATAAAGAAGCCAAGGAAAGATGGAAAAATCTCCAAAAGGCATCAAATTACAGATTAGACATTCTTATAATATGTCAACAAAAGTTAGATTTTATTTCCATCATTTACACTTACAATAACAGAAAACAAAAAAAATGGCATCTGCAAAAGTTTGGGCACCCTGCAGAATTTCTAGCATGCACTGCCCCCTTTGCAAAGCTGAGACCTGCCAGTGTCATGGATTGTTCTCAATCATCGTCTGGGAAGACCAGGTGATGTCAATCTCAAAGGTTTTAAATGCCCAGACTCATCTGACCTTGCCCCAACAATCAGCACCATGGGTTCTTCTAAGCAGTTGTCTAGAAAACTGAAACTGAAAATAGTTGACGCTCACAAAGCTGCAGAAGGCTATAAGAAGATAGCAAAGCGTTTTCAGATGTCAATATCCTCTGTTCGGAATGTAATTAAGAAATGGCAGTCATCAGGAACAGTGGAAGTTAAAGCAAGATCTGGAAGACCAAGAAAAATATCAGACAGAACAGCTCGCAGGATTGTGAGAAAAACAATTCAAAACCCACGTTTGACTGCACGATCCCTCCAGAAAGATCTGGCAGACACTGGAGTTGTGGTACACTATTCCACTATAAAGAGATACTTGTACAAATATGGTCTTCATGGAAGAGTCATCAGAACAAAACCATTTCTACGTCCTCGCCACAAAAATCATTGTTTGAACTTTGCAAATGAACATACAGACAAGCCTGATGTATTTTGGAAACAAGTTCTGTGGACCGATGAGGTTAAAATTGAACTTTTTGGCCGGAATGAGCAAAGGTACGTTTGGAGAAGAAGGGGCACAGAATTGAATGAAAAGAACCTCTGTCCAACTGTTAAGCATGGGGTTGGATCAATCATGCTTTGAGGTTGTGTTGCAGCCAGTGGCACAGGGAACATCTCACAAGTAGAAGGAAAAATGGATTCAATAAAATTTCAGCAAATTTTGGATGGTAACTTGATGCCATCTGTGAAAAAGCTGAAGTTAAAGAGAGGATGGCTTCTACAAATGGATAATGATCCTAAACACACCTCGAAATCCACGGGGGATTACATCAAGAGGCGTAAACTGAAGGTTTTGCCATGGCCTTCACAATCTCCTGACCTTAACATAATTGAAAATCTATGGATAGACCTTAAAAGAGCAGTGCGTGACAGACAGCCCAGAAATCTCAAAGAACTGGAAGACTTTTGTAAGGAAGAATGGGCAAAGATACCTCAAACAAGAATTGAAAGACTCTTGGATGGCTACAAAAAGCGTTTACAAGCTGTGATACTTGCCAAAGGGGGCAGTACAAGATATTAACTCTGCAGGGCGCCCAAACTTTTGCAGACGCCATTTTTTTGTTTTCGGTTATTTTGAAAGTGTAAATGATGGAAATAAAATCTAACTTTTGTTGACATATTATAAGAATGTCTAATCTGTAATTTGATGCCTTTTGGAGATTTTTCCATCTTTCCTTGGCTTCTTTATGCACATTAATACAAATTTTTAGCTGGGGTGCCCAAACTTTCGATCCCCACTGTACACTTTCTGTGATCGTATGATATTCTTCGAGTGGGTGGTTGTTTTATTCATTGTTTGCCAGACATGTGCTCTCCATAAAATTCTAACTTTAGTCTTATTTCATAACCGTGTCTCCCAAAATTCTCAGGATCATTTAGGTGCTTTCTGGGAAATTGGAGACCAGCATTTATAATGTTTTTGGTTAGTGGTGGTTTCTGCCTTATTACGCTGGAGTGACACGTTGGGGGTTGATTTACTAAAACTGGAGAGTGCAAAATCTGGTGCAGCTGTGCATGGTAGCCAATTTGCTTCTAACTTCAGTTTGTTGAATGAAGCTTTAAAAAAAAAAACTGATTGGAAAAAGAAGCTGATTGGTTTCTATGCAGAGCTGCACCAGATTTTGCACTCTTCAGTTTTATTAAATCAACTCTATAGTTTTGCCCTTTGGCATTCTAATTGTGGGGTAAATCACATCTCTCTCTAGCTGAGGCAAGAGAATCCCACAGTTTTCTGGAATTTTTTTTAAATAGGATCCCTAATTTTGCACTGTGCCTTAGTCCTCCTGCACACCTGACGTTTTTACAGTAATATCTATGAATCTTAAGTGCAATGAAGAGCCATCCATATGGAAGAACAGTTAGTACATTCACTAGAGCACCCCACTGCTGCTGTAAACACCATAAGTAGTGAATCCAAGAGTATCCGAGAAAAACAGTGCTGTAGGAGTTATAGCAGTAAAGACCTCACTAGGAGGTGTACCTTTATTGTAGTAAAACCAATGTGGATCACAAGGGAAAAAGCCAGTAAATGTGGCAGGACAACCTGGGCCAGGATGGACGGCCCAACCGCTCTGATGGAGAAGGTCTGAGGCAGAAGATACACCTGTCACTGCAAAGATCATGTGACCACGGCGTCCCAGGATGACATCACTGTTGTCTGCGGAAAAAGAGGGAGGATCCAGCATTGGACCGCAAGCTGAGATGGAGGCCGGTAACCTGGACAATGCGTTTCGCGTGCATGTGCCTTTTCAAGTCCCTTGAAAAAAAGATGAAAAGGCGCATGCGTTTGAAACGCGTTGTCCAGGTTACCTGCCTCCATCTCAGCTTGCGGTCCAACACTGGATCCTCCCTCCCGCTTCTTCCGTAGACCGTGGTGACGTCATCCCAGGACACCGTGGTCACATGGTCTTCACAGTGACAGGTGTATCCTCTGCCTCAAACCTTCTCCATCAGAGCGGATGGGCCGTCCATCCTGGCCCAGGCTGTCCTGCCACATTTACTGGCTTTTTCCCTTGTGATCCACATTGGTTTAACTACAATAAAGGTACACCTCCTAGTGAGGTCTTTACTGCTATAACTCCTATAGCGCTTTTTTTCTCAAATACGCTTGACGTTTTTATAGCTGCTGTTTTTGGTGTTTTTTTCTACAGCCAGTAGACTCCCCAGCATGTTATCCTATGTGTCCATGCATGCATAGGCTTTAATCAGCATCTTTTGACAGGGGCGTTTTTTAGCTGGAAAAAAACCCCAGAACTAGTGAGTTTCTGGAGGAGTTTATTTGTATAAACGCTGTAACGCTGGTAAAAGTGGAAAAACGGGGCAAAATGCAGCAAATCTGTTTTTTTTTTTCAGTGTAAAAAATGCAAACGTGGAAAAACGCAGCTAAACGCTAATGCAAAAACACTAAAAAAAAGCTGAAAAACATGCGTTTTCAACACAACTTTACAGAGCTGACGCTACCAGCGTTACTAAAATGCTCAGTGTGCATGGAGCCTTATTGTCAAGCTGAACGCATATGTGAAGATACAATCCTGTTACAAGTTTTCTCCATCTGGAGATTACTGCTCTCACTGTAAATAGTTTTTTTTCCTGATCTCTTCAAGAGGTTCCTTTGATCATGGCAATATGTATGTGTTGGATATTTTTGCTGACGTGACTTGGATCATAAGGGTTGAAAAAAAGGATTTTTATACTGAGCAGGGGTGACTATAATGAATGTTCTTTCTGTACCTAGTCAGTTTTTTTTTTTTCACTTTTCTTCTCTTTCTACTTTTATAAGTGTGTTTTGATAGGGGGACATTCACAGCAGTAATGTGCTCATTCATTGTGAATAGCACTACAGTGCTCCTTCCAAATGTATCTATGTTTCAGAGTACCACTATGAACAGTAATGCACTGGTGTGTGTTGTAATTCGCTATGCTCACCAAACTTGGTACAGGAAGAATTTTCCATCTGCAAAGTTTTCAATTTAATGAATAAGCTGCCTTAACATATACGCAATAAATGCACCACAGTGGACCACCTTGGTGGAAATAGGCGCTAAGGTTTGTTGAATTGTAATAACTAGTAAATAAAATGAAACCCTCAGTTGCTGTAATGACAAGGTAAGCCATCTAGATAATGTTATTTTATAGCAGTCTGTGCAGACTGATTGAGTTGCATGAGAAAGGCAGTTGGAAAAGCCCTATCACTTTGGGACACCTTTAAGCTCCTATACACATGTGAGCATTTTTCTGCCTGTTTCCCTATGCCTGACTATGCAGAACCTTATTCTCTTTAATTGTCCCTGTTTACACTTGTATGCTCAGTCATCTATAGACTTTATAGACTTTAAATAATGAACATGTTATACTGACCTGTTCAGTGCAATGGTATTCCATAGAATGGCCCCAAAGCTCCTCTTATAGGGTTCCTTGCCTGTGCTATCCTCTTCTGTGTGTGCCCCCCCCCCCTTTTTTTTTTTTTTTTTTTTTTTTAAAAAGGTGAACTTATGCTTTAGAGCAGGGCTTAACATTTCGAGTCTAGACCTAATAGCCAGGCACAAACCTTATGCAGGCCATAGATGGGTCGAAAATCGGCTGATTTTTCTTTTAAAAAAACGAAAAATCGTTCGTTCAAGCGGCCGACGTTACCAGCAAGGGTAAAAAAAAATCGGCCGATTTTCATCCCGTCTACAGCCGGCAAAAAGTGTCCCTGCAGAGAGCTCCGCTATTTCTTTGACAGTTCCTTGACATTTATAGCGGTTGCAACAATGTATCTATTTGTATCCATTTAGGATACAGATGTTTTTATTCGGAAACAAATAGGTACATTGTTGCAACTGCTATAAATGTCAAGGAACTGTCAAAGAAATAGTGGAGCTCTGCAGGGACGCTTTTTGCCGGACTGGAATTCCTCTTCTTCTTCATCCTCTTCTTCTTCATCATCCTCTTCTTCCTCTTCTTCATCTTCCTCTTCTTCTTCATTTTCCTCTTCTTCTTCATCTTCCTCTTCTTCTTCATCCTCTTCTTCTTCTTCATCCTCTTCTTCTTCTTCATCCTCTTCTTCTTCCTCCTCCTCTTCCTCTTCCTCCTCCTCTTCCTCCTCTTCCTCTTCCTCCTCCTCTTCCTCCTCTTCCTCTTCTTCCTCTTCCTCATCATCCTCTTCCTCATCCTCTTCATCATCATCCTCTTCATCATCCTCTTCATCATCCTCTTCATCATCCTCCTCTTCATCCTCCTCTTCATCCTCCTCTTCATCCTCTTCTTCTTTTTCTTCTTCTTTTTGTCTTCCTCTTGCAGGTCACTGCTCATGCGCAGATTTTTTTATCGGTAAAAAATCGGCCGATTTGCCCATCATTGCCGCGAAAATCGGCTGATTTTTTTCCAACTTTACCGATAAAAAAAATCTGCCAAAATACCGAAAAACGGCCAAACAATTAGCCCACTAACGATCCGAAAATCGGCCGATTTTCGACCCATCTATGGCCTGCATTACTCTCCACCTGTTGCCCCACCCAACCTTGCCCAGGTCCGTCTCCAACCCCACCCCTGGCCGGTCCCCCAACCCCACCCTCAGCCCTGCCCCCAACCATGCCCCCTTAAAGGTTATGAAATTACATTTTTCTTTAGAATAAAGAGTCCAAAATATAAAAAACTGCACTTATAACATAGCTTTATTAATTCAATTTAAACATAACAGCAATAGCTTAATAGCAATAGGGTGCAATCAAAATATCAAGTTTTACAGCTTTAAACCTGTAGTGAAATTTTTTTATTTTTTTTATCTCCTGCATCTTTAAAAAGAGACGTTAGTAACTAAAGTCTCTTTTAAAAGATGTAAGTTTAGTTTACAGAAGTATAGCATAAGAGAGAGTGCTTTTTTTGATGCCAAAAAACATGGAATAATAGTTACTGTAAATATGTTGTATTTTTTATCTCCAGCAGAGACCTTAGAGAAGTGTGGCATTAAGAAAAAAGTGCCTCTTTTGATGGCCAAAAAACATTGCATAAAATAACAATAGTAGGAAGCCAGTTTCACATCAAGATTTGCAATGGTTTTCATTGTACAACAGGACCAAGACTTGTTTAATACCCTTTTTCTGATGCACCCGCGGTGGTGGAGAGGGTGTCTCCTCTCAGCAGAGGAGAGTGGACCTCTCTTGCACCTGTCCCCTCAGCGGCACTGCCAGTGTAATGGTGGTGCCGAAGAAACCGGAACTCGGCTTCACAATGAGGCTTGGAGCGCAGGTGCAGCCGCTCCATCCATCATCTGTGCTTTCTGCTCACCACACAAGAATTTCTCCTTGCATTTGGCGAGCTGCTTTTTCAAGCCCTGCTTTAGAGCACCTCGCTACATGGGCCCACTCCTGGCCCCTAGATAGGGTTCTCTTAGCTTCCCAGGCTCTCTCACTCATCCAAGACTTAAGCTGGCCATACACATGTAGATTTCGAATGGGAATATCCGTAAGGAACGTCATAGGAAAATGCTTTGCATATGAATGGACACGTTATTCAAAAATGGTCTTTTGCTTTTAACATTCTATTTTAAAATGTAATTTCTGAACGATAACCACTTATACATACACTGGCCGAAAACTCATTTGATGAAGAAAAGTTTTCTTTCCTGCCCCTTTGAATTTTCCCATCACTGCTGTCGAAAACGAACATATACAGTATTATTAAAAATATTTTTCATATATTTTGTAAAAACGCATTTCAACATGCAGTGTATATGTGTGTGTATGTGTGTGTGTGTATATATATAAATATAATATAATTTTTTTTGTTATTGAAATATATTTTGAAATATATTGAATGTGGCGAGAATTGTAGCATTTCAAATATATGGCAATATGTTTGGAAAGAGTATTTATAAAATATATTTCAAATCTATTTTTGTTCCATATGGGGAGCCTTGAGCTTTGGCAAGTCCTGGCTTATGAAGATTCTACACACCTGTGCACTCACATGGCCTGTAGTTCTCCATCAATATCTGGATAGGATTGAAGGCTTCATCTCAGCCAAGACACTTTAAAGCCTTCAAGCTCCAGACCCCAATCTGGGTTTACAAAACCTGGAGAAAGCAATAACATGCCAGAGCCCTGCACTCTGCATTGCACAGATCTCTGTCTCATCCCTGTATCCATTTCCATAATGGCACGCAGTCACTCTGTCACAATAAACAGGTGTGTGTATATATACAGTATATGTATGTATATGTGTGTGTATATAAATATATATATATAAAATATGTGTGTATGTGTGTGTATATATATATGTGTGTATGTATGTGTGTGTATATATATATGTATATATATATATATATATGTGTGTATGTGTGTGTGTAGACACACTCACACTCTCTCTCTCTCTCTCTCTGTTCAAAGAAGCAAATTAAAGTAGAATTCCTGGAAAATACTATCTTTAGACATGTTCTGGGGTCAGCTTAGTTACTACTAATTCTTGGTATACTTTTTCTGAAGGGTTGCTGTAGACGCTAGGAACCCTTGTTAGATTATGCTGCATAGCACTGATGGCCTTAATCTTCCATCTCAGCTGCTGTAAGTTCTTGTACTAGTGTGATTGTGATAGTGGGACGCTTGCTGTTCAACTCCTTCATTCAGAAAACAGCTTTTATTATTTTCATAGAACACAAGTCTTACCATTTATGCCTGCACTTTTCCCCTCTTTCCCCACTACACCTGTACATGTCCTATTCCACACTCTCACCAATGCCCTTGTATAGGTCCCCCCTACCCATACACACACTACAACACAGTACCTGCCCGCCCTATTCTTTCAGCACTGTACCTGTATCCCCCTTTTCTGCTTTTCTACTCACTCTATGCCTACACAAAGCCCCTTGTCCTCCAACGCTGCATTTACGCACCTTTTCTATTACCACTTCTCCTCTAACCACTGTGCCTTTAACCCTGCTTTCAGTAATGTGCCTGTATACATTCCCTTACTCTCCTCGCCAAAAAAACCTCTGAAGCAGTAATCAAGTCGCTCGTAACTTTCGATTTTTAAACAAAGCCATAATCCCTCCCTCACACTGGCAAAGGCCACTTACATAAAGATTGTTTAGTTTAAGCTCTAGCCATTGTATCGCTGACATATAAATTGGTGTATGACTTTACTCGGTTGCTGCTTTTTATAGCAGGCACAGTTGCTGTTGTGTGCGCTTTACTTGTGCTCTGAAAAGGCTTTGTGAGAGCGTGCCTGTTTTTCTGTGTGACCGTGAAGCCTGTACCCTGGAACCATTGGACCCTGTGGGCTGCAAAGAGCCATCATTTTCAGCACTGTAAGGGAATGCATCTTGCAGCTGCTCAGAGAGAATTGATTGCCTTCCAAATTGCTGTGTTTTACAAAGGGATTCCATCGCAGCAGATGTTCTGTAAAGCAGTCGGCAAGAGCCCATTTGCTATCAAAGAAATTCCATCCCATAGTTGTTAACATATTTCTTTACTTTGTCCAGTGAAGTTTTTTTTTTTTTTTCTTTTCTTTTACTGTTATCAGGTTTTCTTGCTTGGTAGACAAACGCACTTTTCCTTCTTCGGCCTGGCCCTGGCACTGACATGCTATCTTCTTGTTACAGGATATGCAAGGCCTTGGGATGTTAGATTTCTAATTCATTGCTGGGCTCTCAGACAAGCATTTGACATGGAGACGAACGTCTCAGAGGTGGAACCTGAGAAAACTTTGGTAAGTCACTTTAAAGTTTGAATTACCAGGGGTTACCATTATAACACAACATATACAGGGGGCTACATAATCCACAAAGAAGAGTATTTGTCTAATACACAGCTAGATAAAATTCATGTCAATTTAGTATTGTATTAAATTTCGTATATTATTTAATAATAAAAAAAAAGCAGATTGGGAAAGTCATTTGAAAAGTTTTCTGTCTGCACACTTATTCCAGTTGTTAATTCAGAGTATTGGTGCAAGATTCCATAAAAATGGACTCGCCATGCTCAACCTGGATTGGAATCTGGATCCAGATTCAGTGTGCAGATGACGGTGCTTCGGCTGAGGCTCCTGTAAGTCTCAACAATGGACTGCTTGCAAAAGCCAGCACATGGCCACAGGCTGTACATTGCGCTTTACTCATTCACGGGGTAAGAGTTAGCGGATAAAAAAACAGTGCTGATGCGTTTCAGCTGTATAAGGCTTTAGCAGGCTTCATAGGCTATGACTAAAGCTATATAGGGCTGAAACGCATCAGACCTGTTTTTATTTGTAAACGTACATATTCCCCAGCATATCATGGATCTCCAATATGGTCCAAAAAGGTCTTATTACAAAAATATCACATCACAAAGGAAACGTTTCGGAGCCGCACAGGGCCCCTTCGTCAGGCATGTGACCACGTGATCACATACCTGACGAAGGGGTCCTGCGTTGATCCGAAACATTGCACTTTCCTTTGTGATGTGATCTTTTTGCAATAAGACCTTTTTGGACCATATTGGAGATCTATGGTGTGCTGGCGAATATGTACGTTTGCTTATGTTTCCATTCCCAGCTGGTAGTCACTACAGCACCCTCCATTGATGAGCCGTACTTCCAGGAATGTGTGCGAGGGGAATATAGATAAAGACTGTTTTTATTTGTGACTTTTACCCTGTGAATGAATAAAGAGGATTGTACAGCCTGTGGATATGTGCCGACTTTAGCATGCAGTCTATTGATGCAAGAAAACATAACAGCTACACAACTAGCATTTGCAAAAAGAAGTGTTCGGCAGTGACATTCCTCCATTCGCTTACGGGTGTTTATGCAAATGAACAAACCATTTAGTGCAGTTAAGCCTTGGTCAAAAATCAATAAACGTACTTGAAAATACTGCTAATATAATTGCACAGTGCAGTCAGGCAGAGATGGAAGTTTGGTACAGTGACCCCAGCTAATTCTCCTGCATATCAGTGTTGTAGGTTTACTAGATTTCAGAAACTGGAAACTAGGAGGAGGACACAAAAATCAGTTTTTTTGCCTGACTGTGTCCAGGATCACACATCTCTCCCAGGACCGCAGCTAATCACTCTGTGTGCGGCTACATGCTATCAGCAGTGGCTTCTGTTAGCCCACCATTAGTTTAAATGGGCTGGGCAGCTGATGCTGATTGCATAGCCTGGTCATTTCTGCAGCAAGATTCCACAGATTCTTGCTGCAGGAATCCAGGGGGGTCTTTTAAAACATATACAAAAATAAAAAAAATATAAAAAAAAAATCAAATTTCTTCATAAATTTAGGCCAATATGTATTCTGCTACATGTCTTTGGTAAAAAAAAATCCCAATAAATGTATATTAATCGGTTTGTGCGAAAGTTATAGCATCTACAAACTACAGGATATATACTGGAACTTATGCAGATATGATACTAAACTGGTAATGACGGTAATCAGCGAATTATAGTGCAACTGTAATAGTGTGTTGGGCAATCTGGTGCTAGCTGCCACTGGCTGGGAGGTACACTGAAATCAGCGACACTATCATAGTACACTGTACTAATGATACTGCATGTAAAGTGGTTAACATCAGGGGCAATCAAAGGGTTAACTGTGTGCCTAAAAAGTGTAATGCGTGTGATATGTGCTGCTTTCACAAAGAGATTTGGCTGTTTATCTCCCTGGGGAGAAGAAACCGCCAGATCGCTGATCTGTGTACAGAGCCCTGTGTTGTTTGTAAACACAGGGCTGTGTGCTGTGATTGGACACAGCCGATCAGCACACATATTGAGAGTGCCCGCTGCTGCGCTGGGGTTGGACACTGCAGGAATTTGTCAGCCGGTCCCAGCCCGATTTATGGCTGAGACCTGCTGACAAAATCCTGCTGTGTCCAACCCCAGCACGGGTCAGCAGCAGGCACTCTCATTATGTGCGCCCCAGACCCGGAAACTGGTTTGCAATGTTTATTTGAGTTGCTAAAGCTGCAGCTGCCGCCCTGTCACGGTAAATATAGGCAGCAAGTGGTTAAAGTGATGTTAAACCCAAACATAAATCTCATACATTGCAGCTTACAAATCCTTAAAACATGTAGATTTGGATAAACAAATGGCCAGATAAAAATATATTCCAATATAAAAATATATATATTTTTTTTTTTGAGCTGTATGCCAAGGCTGGAGAAACTCTTGTACAGCCATGTATAAGCCTTTGAGGGCTCACAAGCAGGCTTTTGGCATAAACCCTATAAACATTGAAGGCTATGGCTGTACTTCTGAGTGGTGGGGTTTTCTTTGTACATTATTTCAGGAAGGCAAGCAGCAATGCGTTTTCTTTGGTTCTGCTAAAGAAAATATTCTTTTGTCCAATTTTTTAAATTGTTTTTTAAACTGGTGATTTTAAAGCTGCTTTTACTATATGTATGCAATCTTTTCTATCACAAAGAAACATTTCACACGTGATAAAGGATTCCAGAGCACCAAGGCCTAGCTAAAGAGACTTCTGAACAGTAGCAATTTGATTCTTGGCTGGCTTTATCTGAAAAAACTTCACTGAACTGACAGGGATGAGCCACTGGGATAAATCTTTCAGTTTTATGCGTAAATTACAGCTTCAGCCATGTACCTCAGTAAACAGACTGCTAGGCAGTGAAACGACGACCAGGAGTGTATTTATAATGCAGTAAATGTGATATTAAGCGCACATTCACTACAAATTGCCACATTCACTGATTTATAAATGTTCCATTAAAGCTCACACTGCTGGCTAAAAATATTATTTTTCAAATATTTCATTATTAATTGAAAACGTTTCCTTTACCGAACCAAAATAAATAAAGAAAATATGTAAAACCATTACACCTTTAGCGGATCAGAAAGGGTTTTTTTTTTTTCTTCACTGAAGAAAATTAGATCATGCTTTTTATAGGGTTTTTTCCCTTCCTCTGGATCAACAGTGGGTATAGGGTTCTCTGTATGGAGGTTTTCTATATTGTGTTTATTTTTTCTGTTGGCTGGACTAGGTGGACTTGTGTCCTTTTTTCAGATTAACCAAAGGTGTAACTATGTAACTACACACCCTTTTCAGTGAGCTGTTTCTTAAACATATGCCCATATTTAATTGGTTTGGGATGTTTTTGGACACAAGCCATTTGTTCTGTCTGCAAGCATCCTACCTGTCCCCCAGTCATGACCTGCTGGGAGCACAATGCTGGAGGTTTTTGATATCTTCATTTAACGCTTATCCAGCTCTAGGTTAGGTCTTGTGGAGTTCATGACGGCACAACTGGGTCAGTAAATTGGCAAGATCGACTGACTGGCAGGGTACAGTGCTGGTGTCATTTGCTAGTGATATGGACTATCAGATTATAAATATATAATGCTGGGATGTATTACGGATAGGCTGCTTCTTATCAACTGATGCAAGTGGGTATAAATAGTCTGGGATAGAACAGCCATCTTGTGTGTAAACACTGTTCTGTACTGCGGAGGGCTTAGTAGAAGTTGGAGGTGAGTTGCTAATGTTATTACACACACACACTGTTCGTTCTGATTGAGGCTGAGTGCTTTTTGGTGTGACCACATATCTGAATGTCTGAGAATGTCTGAAGTTTACCTAGAATGATTCATAGATGGCATTTCCTGTGGCTTTTGGCAATATGAATTGTTAGTCATTTTTCATAACCTTTATATGTGTCCTTCCATAAGTAACAGACTCCTACTTATTTATATTTATTGTCATATCTTTGAAAATAAATAAGTTTAAAAAATTAAAACACAATTTGAGATATATATTTATATTTATATATATATATATATATATATATATATATATATATATGATATGTATGTGTGTGTGTGTGTGTGTATATATGTATGTATGTATGTATGTATATATATATATATATATATATATATATATATATATATATATATATATATATATGTGTGTGTGTGTATATATATGTGTATATATATATATATATATATATATATATATATATATATATGTGTGTGTGTGTGTGTATATATATGTATGTATATATATATATATATATATATATATGTATATGTGTATTCCATGCTTTCAAACATTTCAGAACAAGGAAAGGCTGCAGTGCAAGTTAGTGTACAGTTACTAATCTCCCGTTGGGTTGTACTTGCGTGATTATTCCTCTTTAAAGAGCAACTCCACTTTTTTTTAGAAAAAAAAAAATTGTCCTCTCTGGGTGATCAATGTATAATGCAGGGATTGTAACGAATATTCATACCTTTTGTCATTCTGAAGAGATAGTTGTTTGTTTGTCTGTGTCCATGTGCGAAGTGAATTTGAATGGGAGTAACTTTATAATTATCAGTCAGCCTCTGCACTTGCACGGGTCAAAGTGTCAGGGGCCAAATCCCTTTGGATGTGATTTTCCTTTGGGAGTATCTCACCAAAAAATCCAGTTTTGTTGCAGGGGATGTCCAAAATCTGGCTTGTATCTTAGTGCAGGCTTCTGGGAAATCAATAAGCTAGTCACATAAGCAGGAAATTACATTTCTGGGGAGTGTTCTGTCCACCATCTGTGTATGTAACACCTCCAGATTGCTATATTGCATTTTACAGAAAATTACCTGGCTGCAGATTTAGGAGAAAAGGTAATTTTAATAATATTCAGTTACAGTATGACTTTTATAGCATTTGTTTGTGTTTATGATTGAGATGTATATACATTTTTTTGTTGCTATTTTCTTTCCCGGGAAAGTGGACCAGTAGTCACTCTAAAACACTCTCTCTCTCTCTCTCTTATAATATAATTTCCAATAAAGATTTGCTAGTACTCCAAGGCTGCACTCACTCTGATTTTGTGTGTTAACTCATTTAGATTGGCAAAACGCAACAAAAAAGGTGCTTGTACTATTTTTAGTAATGCAGTGCATCACAGTGCGTGCGTGGTACTGCATTATAGCATGGTGGGGTACGCGGCAACCCAGATGGATTAATAAAATGCATTGATGGTATTCAAACTCTATAACTAATTTACTGCATTTTGCTGTTACTTGAAAGCCACAGGAGTTTAGAGCAACTTAACTTATAAATGTCATCATTTATACAAAAATTAGGCTTTATGACCCCCAAAATTTGAATCTTGATTAGATTCAGAAATCCATTTATGGATAAAGCTGCTAGATCTAACTTGCTAGTTTGTAGTCACAGTTGAACTTCAGCCTCTTTAAAATATTATTATTGTAATACCTGACTTATATAGCGCCAACAGTTTGCACAGTGCTTTACATTATAAAAGGAGACAATACAGCTGCAATACAATCAAGACAAGAAGATTAAGAGGGCCCTACTCATAAGAGCTTACAATCTAATAGATAAGTGTCCATTTGATGTCTGTGGATGCTGTCCAGTGCTTTAGTCACATGACTATACCATCTCAGCTGTTTTATATTTATTACAGGTACTTATATATTGCCATCAATTTACGCAGCGCTTTTACATATATATTGTACTTTCACATCAGTTGTTAACCCTCAAGGGGTGTACAATCTAATGTCTCTAACTTAACTTCCATTCATACATACACATACTAGGGCCGATTTAGACAGGATCCAATTACCCTACCATCATGTGTAATTATTTTATACCCCATACAAGGAGCAGTTATTAGCAGACTAGCAATAACTTCCCCACGGGTTGTCCACTGTATGGGGCTTTTACTATTACTGTCTTTTAGTTTACTTGCCTTTTAGAGAATGTTGTGGATGCAGTGTGGAAGAGGCTCATAGGTATGTTATGTGAATACATACCAATATGCTTTTGAGTATGGGGGTGGGGGAAAATTTAAGAATGGCCGGCCCAAAAAATTGTGACAACTCTTCTCAAAACGGCAACTTGATGCCGATGAGCGTTTGTACTGTTAGTGCTGCAAGAAAGATGTGGGGGTTTTATTGATGTATTTATTTACATAAACAGTATATCAAAAATACTGAATAGTGTCTCAATAGGTTCATAATATAAAAATATACAGATTAGGGGGAAGTCTCCCTGGTGATTGACTACGGTGTTTGGGGTACTTGACACAAATGGATTTCGAACATGGACAGGGTGGCCTCTCATGCCAGTGAACTCCAAGAGATGTGCAAAAAAACCACAGTAGAACTGGGTTGTGCAGGGACGGAGGTGGAAAGAAAGCATTTTTTTTTTTTCATTCACTGACATGTTTTCATAATTTAATGATAGATTTTAAATACATCGATACTGATTTTTAGTAAAAGTGCAGTTGACACGTAGGGGTAGATTTACTAAAATTGGTGCACTCAAAATCTGGTGCACCTGTGCAAGGTAGCCAATCGACTTCTAACTTCAGCTTGTTCTATTAAGCTTTGCAACAAAAGCTGGAAGCTGACTGGTTACTGTGCAAAGCTGCACCAGATTTTTGCACTCTCCAGTTTGAGTAAATAAACCCCTTTGAGTCACCAAAATTGTACCTTACTCTGAGATAGCGTCCCCACGTGACAATACAGATTGGCCCAGCACTGTCACGTTTCTTCTTACCCAACTTGTTCAATTAAGCTTTGGCAATAAAATCTGGAAGCTGATTGGTTGCTATGCAGAGCTGCACCAGATTTTGCACTCTCCAGTTTTAGTAAATAACCCCCCAAAAATGTAGAGGTAATAAAAATAGAAATTACACTAAGTTTACCAGCATTTGAAGCCTCGGGTCCTATGCGTCTCAATTAGATGACATTTCCTTTATGGTATTGATAGACAACTGGCTACAATGGTGGTATAGTTGAATGTATTTTCCCTTTTTTCTTTTTTTTCCTATTGGCCAATACAAAAAGCTTTCTCCTTTCACCTACTATTGCAGATGTAGGAGGCAGTGATCTCAGCCAGACACAGTTTTAAAATTTCTCTTGCCAATAGCTAACCTCCTATTGGGCCCACTTCTTCTGTACAAAACAGCAAGGAAAAGTAGATACTATTGAATTTCATTGTAAAGTTTCCATCTGTGTGTTTCTGCATGTTTATGGTTTAGCACAATGCAACCTGCAGCTTTTTCCCTCTGGTGTTCAGAAAATATTTAGACAATATTTTCAGTGGCTAAGTGTACAGCCAGAAACATAGCACATTCAATCTGAAAGCAAGACGCATTTGTTGTTAAAACCATAAGAACCAAAATGAGCCCCGTGAGGGCTTGTCTATCTTAGTGCTGCTCTCTGTTCATAGGCTCTTGTGCAATGGAAATCAGAGTGAAATTGCTTATCTGCTTCATGTATTGTATGCAATCATTTCTTTACAGGCACTCTTTCCTAATACAAGATAACACCATAAGGGCTCATGTACACTGCAGCTGATAAACTCACGTTTAGGAGCTGTTCAGTGTCCATGTACACATCTTCGTTTACAGGCATTTGAGTTTACAGTCGTTTTTTTGAACACAGAAAACTTGCGTTCAGCAGTCGATTTTATCAGGGTTTCAAACGCAAAATGCTTGTAAACGCGGCTAAACGCTTGTAAACGTGGCAAATTGCGTTTGAACATTTTTTTCAACTTTTCAATTTCCCAATGTTGTACAGAGCCTTTTTTCATCATGAAAAATGCATGCAAAATGTTTTCAAGGTACTCAAATGGACAAAACACTGAACACAGGATGTTCCTACCAAGCTTGTCACACATTGGAATGACCAATTCACACCTCAGACCTCTCCCACCCTTAGAAACAAAAGATATGTTAATGCCCATTCACACATCAAATTCCTCATGAAGACCCCCTGCCAGGTGGCCTTAATGACTCACTCCACCAGACACCTTTCCCACCCTTGGAAACAAAAGAAATGTTAATGAGCAACTCACACCTAAGCTAATCTCAACACATACTGCTGTGTCTGCTTCTACTCTCTGTATTTCACTGAAACAGTGTGAAATCGTTAATAATTTACCACTTTTCAGTGCATTCTGGGCATTTGGGAGGTTCTCCTGTGCTTATCCTTAAAAAACGCTTCTAAACGCGCATAAACGTGTTATGCAAAAGCAGCTAAACAGGCGTTTTTTAACCTTCGTTTTCCAGCAGTCAGTTTCCATCGTTCAGAAGTGTCCCGTGTACATGGAGCCTGAAAGCACACAACAATCAATAGGTTTGCATGTATAAACACTGGATTTTTATTTGTATACTGCAGTTTTAGAATGCAGGCTTTGAATGCAGTCATTCAGAAAAAGAAATGCTTTAATGTAAATGTACTGAAGCTCTTTTCATAGCAAATGTCCTCTCAGAAGGGAAAAAAAGCAATCTATTCTGTGCAGTTTTCCTCATAAGTATACAGAGTGGTTTTGTTTGGCAATGAATGAATAGTGAAGGGTGCACAAAGTAGTGATACATTGCCAGGCACCCCGCTCTCGGTGACACTGAACAGGTACTTCTCTGCCCTGGAAATGACATGTAGCGGAGTCGGACAGTGGCAGCCTAAATCAGGAAGGTGTTAGCTTAATGACAGATTCCTGCTAAGCACCCATCGTATAATCAAAGCTGGGATCACAGAGGAAAGTGGAACCTGAGATGTGATCACAGCGGAAAGGGATTCCCAGAGTGCACACCAGCGATGAGTGAGAACTGGAGAGAAGAGATTGCTTTTCTTCTATATCGGTGAAGGGAATTTGATATGTAAACAATTTTAAAGCTACCAGGTTAAAGTGTTACTAACCCCCGTTTATGTTTACACCTGGACGGGAAAGCATAAAAGGAAAAAGCAAGGTATTGTCAAGAAGGCTTTGGATCCTTGTGGTCTATGTTTTGTTTGATTACCATTTCTGATATTCTGTCCATTAGGGGATCTGCGTATCCACATTGTTCTATTTATGTGTAATCCTGTTGATGCAGTAATGTCATTGTGGATTCTGTAAGTACTGTTCTATTTGCTTTGTTATTTTGACAATAAAAGGTGCTTGGATTTAAAAAAAAGTGTTACTAAACCCAGGACCCTGCATTCACTATATCTGGTCTCCCACAGTACACACAACATGGAAATGCAATTATTTTAGTAAATATAAACTGCTAAAAACCTTTTCTCACTAGCAGAGCAATCTTGTGACTTCAGCAGAGCACTGGTTAAAGCTTGTAGGAGGAATTTTATTTCTGCTCTGGCAATATACAAAACCCCTGACCTCTGTCTGAACAGTTCTGATTGGCCTTGTGCTGATAACATACATTCTCCCAAGAAAAAAAAAAAACCTCTCCAGCAATACACACTAAACTGAGCATGTGCATGTGACTGCAGGTTCAGTCTCTCATCACATGGACATTTGAACAAGAGGAGGAGCAGAGAGGAAAGGATCAAACAACCTTTTTACACAATGCAGAGGATTAACCCCTTAGGTTCCAAAGTGAGTAGATCAAGCATGCTTTACTGCATATACAGACTGATGTTACTGTTGTGGGTTTAGTAACACTTTACACTAGTTCTCCAATCAATTTATACATTTAAATACATATTTAAAGTAAGCCTCTCATAAATGTTGGTAATTTAAACAGAGAACATAATGCAAAAAATTCTTAATTGTGTTACCTTTAAAGGATTAGTCGACCTTTACCTATAAAGGTAATGGGCGCCTGTAGATAAAAACAAGCTCTGCAGCTTTGTTTGAAGCGGAGTTCCATCTGGAAAAAAAAAAAAAAAGTCAGCGGCTACAAAAGCTGTACCTGCTGACTCTTAAAATACAGCCACTTACCTGTCCCTCAGTCCAGCGGTGTCCTCAGCACCACTGGTTTCACCGGCCGTCTTCTCTCCCTTACACCAGCATCTTCAGTGTGGGCACCTGGCTGTGACAGCTTGTGGCTTCACAGCCGGGTACCCACTGCACATGCGTGAGTAGCGCTGCTCTTTGTGAATGGCCCCGTAGTCTTCTGGGACCTGTCACGTGTTCCAGAAGACTACGGGGAGGGAGGACAACTTCCGCTTCTGATCCCCTAGGTCAAATTCGGGTACCCCCTCCCTCCCCACTCCCCAAAGGTGCCAATCCTTAATTGGGAGCGGGGGACAAAGGCTTAAAGAAGAACTTCCTCTTTTGGGTGGAGCTTCACTTTAAAGTTGGATGAATTGCTTGCTGTACGTGTAGGCCTACATACCCTCCGAAGCCTGGCTGAAAAATTCCCAGAGGTTGCACCCCCCTATCCTGCCTTTTTATTAGGATGTTGGTAAGATACTCTCAACTTGTATTGCTTACCCTCACCATCACAGAATACTGACTTAACCCCCCCCCCATATGTGCCTGGTCCACTGTCTCCTCCTTCGCAGCATTGCTGAGCTCAGAGCTATTTGGACGGCGGAGAGGAAGTGCATGTGATTGGGTTTTATTCTGAGAAAAAGCTTACTTCTGTTTTTGTTGCCGTGAGCAGTAACAACTGGAAGTGTCTTAGCATTTTTTTTTATAATCGAACAAAACCAAAAAATTCTACTTGCTGTTATAAAACTTATCCAATAACAAAAACACAAAATAAATCTCTTCTTAAATTTAGGCCAAAATGTCTTTGGTAAAAAAAAACAACAACAAAAAAACCTGAAGGAGTGTAAAGTAATTGGTTTGTGTGAAAGTTCTATCTGCTACAAAGTGTGTGTGTGTAAATAAATAAATATATATATATATATATATATATGAGAAAATTGGCCACTCCTCCTGCACCGATTTCTCATTACTCATTTCTTTAGGCACTATGATGCCAGGACAGTACATATACCCCCCAAATGACCCCCTTTTTTTTTTTGCAAAGTAGACAATCTGAGGTATCTAGTAAGAAACATGGTGAGGTTTCTTTTGAAGTTGTAATTTTGTGTCACAATCTTTTGGAAAATAAAGAAATTAAAGAGAATTTTTTTAACTTTTTTTTTTTTTGTACATACTATCACCAATACCGTACAGCATCATCATATGACTGGTGTGGCGGTGGTCATGGATAATGACTGATGACAGGATTTAAAAAAAAAAGTATTTACATTTTATTTATTTATTTATTTATTTTTTTTACTTTTATTGTTTACATCCTGTCATATGAGTAGCCTATAGTAACACTATACTACTCTGGGGGTGATCAGGGATTTTTTTCTTCTTTTCCATTTTTATTGCTGCTACAGTGATTATCCCCCTTAACACAGAGCAGGCCAGATCACGTATATATACGTGAATGAGCTTGCACATGCCGCCCTGCCACAGTAAATTTTGCATATTTTTTGATTGCCAAAGCAGACATTGCACCCTTGCCTGACAGAGATGAAGAATTTGATGAGACTGTACCAGCTGACTTTGCTTAAACAATTTGGTCCTTGTGGCAGAGTCACAATGTGCCTTCAGGCAGCTACTGAATAACTTACTATTTTGTGAGCGCTTTGTAAATGGTTTATAATTTTGTGTTTCGCTTTGTTAAGTCATATTGACTAGCTTCATTTACCAATGATTAATGACTTAAAAGCGTTTCAAATTTAAAAAAAAAATGAAGATCCCTAAGAAGATACAGCAGTGTAAAATTGGCAGCAGCAGTACAGTTTTAATCAGGAGTAATAGGCCTAACTGATGCATACCTTTTTTCTTTTATCTCAAATTTTATCTCAATTTTATATAAAGTATTGAAACCTTAGAGAAGCCAGAAGGAGAGGTAACTTTTAAGTTTACAGTACAGGTTTCCTTTAAATGTTGTAAAGCAAAAGAGAATCCTTTGGCCTATTTACCTTTCTAACCTAGTTAGGATTAGTATATTACTTTGACATTCCTGCGGTTGTTCGCTGCTGTTATGTTACATGTGGTAATTGATAAGTACCTTTCTGTTTACCTTAAAGTGATTCTAAAAGCATATTTTTTTGGTTAAATAACAAACATGTCCATACTTACCTGTTGTTGTGTGCAGCGGTTTTGCACAGAGCAGCCCGAATCCTCCTCTTCTCTGGTCCCCCACAGGCTCTCCTGGACCCTCCCTTCTGTTGGGTGCCCCCACAGCAAGCAGCTTGCTATGGGAGCACCTGCTGCTCCATGTGTCTATTCACACATGGAGCCGCAGCTCGGCCTCACCCCTCATTGGCTCACTTGCTGTGACTGACAACAGTGGGAGCCAATGGCTTCCACTTCTGTCTCAGCCAATGAGAAGAGGGAGTCCCGGGATAGCCAGGACTCCAGCGCACATTGCTGGATTGAGAGGGGGCTTAGGTGATTATTACGGGGACAGGGGGGGATACTGCACACAGAAGGTTTTTATCCTTCATGCATAGAATGCATGAATGTAATAAACCTTCAGCCTTTTCAATCACTTGAATGATAATTTTCTGTCAATCCTTCCAAGCTGTCATTTATACAAGTTACACAGGAGCTCCGTGACCGCATAAAACTTTGGCCTAAAGTCGGGCCACATGAATGAAGCTGAATTAAGTCATTCTACTACAAACACCTTGTAATTTAAAGTAATTGTAAAGGTACACTTCTTAAAAATAATCATGTCATACTTACCTGCTCCCTGCAATGGTTTTGCACAGATCCCTGATCTGCCATTTCTGGGGTTCCTTTGAGTGCCCCTGGCTCCTTCCCCCTTCTGAGTGCCCCCATAGCAAGTCACTTGCTATGGGTGCACTGGTGCCGGCTCGATTCCGAACCAGGATGTATGTGTCTATTGACACACACAATGTCGCTCAGCCCTGCCTTCCACTTCCTTCTTACAGGGTTTGATTGATAGTAGCAGGAGCCAATGGCTCCTGCTACTGCCTCCATGTCCTGTGTTGGGTGAGAGAGCAAGAGGGAGAGCAGCAATGCTGCTTTTGGGTACAGCACTGGACAATGCCACATATACAGGGAGGGGGGCTGATCACAGATTTTTTACCTTAATGCAGAGAATGCCTTTAAAACCATTTTAAGATACTGGTTTTAGTACTGAATGTTGAGGCACTGTAGGTGAATTATGCAACAAATCCTGGGACTTAAATGAGGGTGTTGCTAGGGCTCAGGGGGGATTTAAACTATTTTTTATATTCACTACTGAACTCTAGGGGGAAAGAAAAATCCTCCCTTGAAGTGGGGCTCCCCACGCCCCACCGGTACTGGAAGGGTTAGTTAGAAGCTTGTTTATGAATAGGATACCAGCAACAAGGACTTTTATTGCTCCCTCCCTTGGCAGCTAACACTCAGCATTTCTCCCTGACACTCCAGGTTGTGGGTAGTCCCTCATTGTCTTCGTGTACATTGCAGGAATATTGTCCCTGCACTGTAGTTGATGTCAGAGTGCCTGCACATGTAGAGCGTTTTAGAGAATATCGGTTGCATAGTATAAAGGAAGCTGGCAGGAGTGAGGAATAACATAACTTAGGGCTTATTCACACCATGGTGCAGAGACGTCAGGTTTTCTGCACGCGTTCTGCAAAGGTACCACGAAATCCATTGTTCTCTATGTGCCCTGTTCACACTAGTATCACGTGCAGATTTTCCTGCGTGGGAATCTGCAACGTGTATAGAACTCCTTGAAGCGCACGTGAAAACTAATGTAAACTGATGTCTGTGCAAGTGAAATCTGTGCATCAGTTTCCATCAGTTCTGCACATGTGTTGTGAATGAGACCTTAAAGTGATATAAGTGGAACTTTATTCAGAAAATTAGGGGTTAATTCACACCATGGTGCAGAGATGTCCGTTTTTCTGCATGAGTTCTGCAAGGGCACAATGAAATCAATTGTTCTGTTTGTCCTGTTCACACAACACTAGTATCACACGCAGATTTTTTCTGTGCAGGAATCTGCAATGTTTATATAAAAGTCATTGCAGCGCACGTGAAAACTGATGTAAATTGATGTCTCTGCAAGTGAAATCTGCGCATCAGTTTTTCTGCACATAGGGTATTAACAAGGTCTTACTGCTGTTTTAAAGCTCTGGGCTTCAGCACAATGGCAGCCTCCAGCAAGAAGAATCGGGAACTATGCTGGAGGCACTTTACAGCACACACTAATTTTGGTAGCATAAATATTCATGTGGAATATATGTTCCTTGCTAAAGGACATTATTTTTAATCAAGTTGGTATGGGTAAAGCTCCGCATTTAAGTCCTTGTTACTGGTATAAATGAGCTTTTAACCCTTGCAGTATGTGGGGGGGGAGGTTGAGCAGCCCCACTGCAAAGGCGAATTTTTCCTTTCCATGGGGTTCAGCTTTAATAATGAATACAGCATACTTTGTCAGTAAAATAAGGACTACTAAATACAGGTATACAACTTTTATAGTTGCATGACTTTTTAAAAAATATTATCAATTTTTTTTTAATGTTTTTGTGTTTTTCTGTGGTTATTGGATGTCATTTTCTAGTTCTAATAGCCTGAGATTCTGCTATTAGAAGTGTTTCCTCTGCAGGACTTGAATTACCCACTTTGCTTGTTAGTGAGTACTGTGGTCTATGGGAATGTAGATTTAGTTTCCTTATCCTGAGCCTCCTTATCATGAAAGAAATGTGCCATAAAACCTATTTACTTTAAAATAGCCACTTATCTTTGGATATAAAGGTAACAACATGGTGATTGTTATAGCCTTTTGAAAGATTAGATATCATAATCTATAATTGCTCCTGAGAGTTTCAAATGTAGGTATTACCTGCTATAATGAAGGCAGAATGCAATGAATAGTGCATGGGTTTTATTTTTTTGTGCTTGAGCTGACCTTGTATTGTGAAGTGTTTGGTTGTGTGTTTTGTACTTGTATATAACAGGATGTGTCTTATAGCGGCATCGATTCTCAGAGAAACGTTTTACAAGTGCTTTATGCTGTGAGGGTGTAATTAAAGTGATCCTAAAATAATTTTTTAAAATTACAAACCTGTTATACTTACCTGCTCTGTACAATGGTTTTGCACAGAGCAGCCCCAATCCTCCTCTTCTCAGATTCCCTGCCAATACTCCTGCCCCCCCCCTCTCCTTCTGAGTGCCTCTATATGAAGCCACTTTCTATGGCACACTCATGCAGGCTTGATCCCAGGCCGCACTGTGTGAATCTATTGACACGCACTGTGCTGCTCAGCCCTCTCTTTGCTCTCTCCTCACAAGCTGTGATTGATGGCAGCGGGAGCCAATGGCTCATGCTGCTGCCTCCATGGCTAATGAGGAGAGATGGAGCTGACAGAGCCTCTGCTCTCGTTCACAGTGCTGGATCGAGATCAGACTCAGGTAAGTATCTAGGGTGGGGGGGCAACTGTCAGCTGTACACAGAAGGTTTTTACCCAAATGCAGAGAATGCATTAAAGTATAACTAAAGGCAATACTTTTTTTTAGTTTTGGATAAAGTGGAAATAGATTTAAATACTTGTCAGTTTTTATTGCTGTCTGTTCCCCCGTTATGGTACTCACCTTCTATATTTGTCCTGTTTACCATTATCATCGAAAGTAAAAGAAACCCAAATTTTGGGTTGTCCTCAGAAAAGTAATAGAAGGGAAATTTTTCCAATAGGGGCACAAGTTCTAGTGACCTGGGGGTCCCCAAGGGATTCCCTTCATTTCCAGGTATTTCCTATCACTTCCTATTTTGGCTGTGGGACAGGAAGTGAAGTTATATCTCCCCAATGGGATGGGGGTTATAACCCTCCCTCCAAAATGAAAAATAAAAAATTGCATATGGTTCTACTTTAAGTTAAAAACGTCAGCCTTTAGAACCACTTTAAGCTTTGCCGAAGTGTTGTCTATTCAACGCATGCATTTTCAGTGTGCACAAGATATCCAGGAGGCGGAATCCGGTTTTTCTTTAGACCAAACCTCATTATATTATAGATGAACTTCAGGCAAAGAAAAATATGTTCCCTTGCTGTGGGCCTGGCTCCACGATCTATGGGGCTACAGTAGGCAGATTCACTTACTCTATCCTTTGTACCCACAGGCTCCTTTCAAGTTCCACAGGCTCTCTCCCCTATGCTCTGGCGGTTGCAGGTCCTCTGACGTCATCAAGTTCATTGTAGAGCTCATATTAATGCACTGGACATGAGGATACTGAGGGACAGTCCACTGCTGGAGTGTAGAGGGGAGCACCAGCTACTGGGGAGCAGAGGATCAGGTAAGAAAAACTGCTTTTTACGCTGCAAGGAAGCACTTTTCCTTTCTCCAAATACAATATGAGCTTTAAGCTCAAATTCACAAATTTACCATGAAATATGGAGGGAAACGTGTATCAGTTCTGTTACACAGGAAGGCAGGGCTAAACAGCATAAAATGATGGAGTTTTATTATTATATTTCAGCTTGATTCATACACTTCTCCCTCTGTGGCTATAATTAAACCTGCCACTGACCACTACTTAATTGAGTGGATATCTATCTACATTGGTCATTTTGTCACAGACCTGAATATAATTGTCTCAGTTACCTGTCTTGGACTGCAGACGCTGGGGTCGCAAATGCACAGAAAAAACAACCCTGTTGTGTAGAATTGTGTCAGATTTTGTTGCTAATTTCCTGCTTTCCCAGGGGCTCTTTATGACAACACCTAAGTATAAATCTCTTTGCCAGTAGCTGGGTGTTTTGGTCATTTCTAATACTTGGCATCTTGAAAGCTGTTGTGACTCAACTGCTTCCATGGAAGTCTCCCTGCATTTTAATTGTGCACACACACCTAATCACTCAGAGAAAAATGACACTTGTCTCTGATCAACCTTGACTGAAGCATGCAGTGAGCCTAAGGCAACAAGTAAAGCTGTAAATGTGAGGAAGACTTCCACGCTACCTAATCAAACATATGTGTAGACTTCATAAAGATATATAGCAAAACCCCAATAGTCTATGAATGCCAAAGAAAGGTGAATAGATATTCGTCAGCTCTTGTGATAATAGTCCATACATATCCCAATCCAATCTGCATGATTTCAATCAACGTCTATACCGACATGCATGTGGATCCCACCAACTTTCTTCCAATGTGCTCCTCTCAAGGTGTGGATCTAAAAAATATGTTATTAGGTCTAGATGTGCGGTTTACTCTCAGGAGGGGGGAATGAGTATAACATCAGCTCAATTCCCGTTTAGTTTTGGGAATCATCTTCTCCTTTTTGTTATACCTGGTGAATATCCCTTTAAGAGGCCCCAGCTTTTTCCTTCTCTGCTGCCAATATGCTCAAAAAAACATAGGATGACCTCACACCCTAGGTTCACATCTGTGCGGGTGGTGCCGCTGCGGATCCACATGAAAATCCATGCAGCCGCACCACCCGCACAGAGAAATGTGCACCCGTGGGCGGGTGACATTAGTTCTAATGGCACATCGCCCGCACTGGAAAATGCAACCGTACTGGGAACCGAGGTTTCCGTGTGGGCTGCGTTTTCCAAAGTACAGGGACTTCTTCCCTGCATGTCATGGGGCACGGGAGTCCATTCAAATGCAAAACGCAGCCTTCACAGCCGAATTACTCATAGTGTAGTAATTCAAATATCAAGAATGTATTTTAAGTATTGCACTTACAGCATAAAAGTGGTAAAAGCTCCTTTAAAAATCTTACTGTGTGGTCCGACGTTTTCTTTTTAGTTTTGTTTCTTTTTGTTGTTGACATGGCATTCTCAAGTCTCAATGGGACCCCATTTTGCTATTAATGACTGATGATTGTCTTAGCTTGTTGCTTATTGTATGTTATTTGTACCTGCCCAGATAGGCTTCAGGTTGTTGAGAAATGGATGTATGATTCGATTGGGCTGCTCTGTAACACCTTTTTCTATGATAAAACAAATAAACACTTTTGGAAACAAAGAAAGGACTGCTACAGAGCAGACATGTGGATCATGTGCAATATTTTTTGCTGTATTAAAAAAAAAAAACCTTAAAGGAAAAAAAAAAAAAAAAAAACCTTACTGTGCAGCCTCTATTGAATTCTCCTGTGGCCTCAGCGTCACCCAGGTTTCATGTGGTAGAAGTGAGTTTAACACGCCTAGGGAGCGCCGCATATCCATTGTCGAATAAACATGTGAAGCTGACCTGTAGGCATCTAAAGGTTTCTACTAATAAATGGAAGTTTTCTTCACTTGTTTTCATGGGTGAGGTGTATCTAAACTCAAGAAAAAAAAATGTAGTTTAAAGGATAAGTTTACTTTTCTAAAATAATAAATGCACTTTTTTTTGCAGGTAAATTATTTTTTTTAAGGAGCCTGTAAAGCATTGCACCCACAATCAGGAGATCATGGGTGCAATCTCAGTCTCCTGCAGACTGTCATAGTGTAACTTCCTGCCTGTACAAGTTACGAGCTGACAGATACACTAACAGGTAGACTCAGTTAACTAAATAGAGCACTCAATAGCATCCTGGTAGTTTATTAAGAACTACAAACCTCATTTTCAGAATGTGACATCAGTTACAAGGAGAAGGTCCCTAGCTTGCTGTCACAATGAGGGGGGATCGGCGGGAGGCTGCAGGAGTGGGAAGATGTTACATTTTCCACCCTAAAAATGAGTGGAATATGTAGCATGTTTCTAAAGGTTAACATCCTTTAATTCAATGTACCTGTCTTTAGATGTGATGGGTGCATGTGTTTTATCTCGTGCATTTTTTCCTTTATTTTTACCTGATGATCCTGCCAGTAACATACTTCCTTCCTGTCCTAGGGTGGCAACATTTTTTGCACTTCTCAAACAGATATGACAAAACGCATCCAATGGAGTATATATATATATATATATATATATATATATATATTTCCAAAGCAAATAAGGCAAGGCCAATTTCAGGGTATACTTTAAGGGTCCTTTCACACAGAGCGGACCCGTTTAGCGGATCCACTTTCTCAGCGGGGGATCTCTCCACTGATCCCCGCTGAACACGTGGATGACAGGTCTGTCTCCGCTCCACTGCTGCAGAGCAGACACAGAGCTGCTCGCTCTCACAATGGGCGGTCGGTTGAAAATTGGCTGCTTGTCCGTTTTCATCTGACGCGATCCGAAGGACGGAAGGGGAATTGGATCCCCATCCGTCCCTTTTTGATGGATCAGATTGTATGTAGGCGGGAGTAAACAGACACGTGTCCGTTTACACCCGTTGCTGCATAGAGGAGAATGGAGGTTCCGATCAAGTCTGCCTGAAAAGCATGCAGGAGGGCCCGATTGGAATGTCAATGTGAAAGAGCTCTAAGTCAATAAATAAATGTCTACAATAATACCTACTACATGTGTCTGCTTTTTGGTTTTGGAACTACTGCTTGTGATTAACTTATTAGATTTCAACCTGTTTAAGCCCAAAGGCATGCTTGTGACATGATGACTCCTGAACATCTTTGTCATCAGCAGGCAAAATATTTGTGATTTTGGGCAAAACAGACAAAACCAAAGTCAGGGCTGCTGACTAGCTAATTGCATGTGGGCACTGGAAATTCAGTAGAGTCTCTTACAGAGCTAGAATTCCAAATATATATCAAAAGAAGGTAAGGCGATGTTATGTAAGTTTGCAGCTCGCTCGTGTTTGTCACCATAATGAATGGGTTAACCTTGACAGTCAGTGTAAGCTGATGACAAAGATGTATCTGCTGTGTGCTCTGTAGAGTGTGCTTTTTTTTTTTTTTGTCTTGCGCAACAGCTGTCAACCAAGAATCATTAAATTTTCCATTTCCGAATGGCTTCCTGTGGAGAGCTTCCTTTTGCAATACTGTTTTTTTTTTTTTTTTCTTTCTGTCCTAAGGGGGGAAATAGTGTTTTACTCAAATCAAATTAATCCATGTGAAAACTGAATAAAATTTTGGATTTTCTGGCTTTCCACTTACATTAGATTTTAACCCTTAGAATGCTGTGAATCTATGTGCATTTATTGTTCATAATAATTGGACTCCTAGCCTAACATTTTCCAAATAACACAGCTTAATGTCATGCAGGTGAGTCACTTAAACCTCTATCTGCAATTTTAATTAGCAATAGTGGTTTTCCAGTACCTGCGATTTACATGGGTGAAGCTAAACCGCAGACAGTAAAGCCTGTACACACAATGAGAATATCGGACAAATGTTAGTCCTTTTTTTTTTTTTTTTTTTTTTTCCGTGCTAGTCTCATATCGAAAGTGTACAGGTTACTAAAGTTACAAAAATTTTTGTGCAACAGAATAAAAATTTGAACGTTATGTAATGTATTTGTATTTTTGGACTAAAACTGTACTGATTAAACAAAAATCGTACGAAAAGTTTCATGCTTGCCCCTTCGAATAATTTTGGACGAAAACTGTTTACTGTTAATCAGATTATTGTATGATCACTTTGAAAGCGGTATTTTTTGTACAATTTTCTGATTGTGTGTACTAGTCTTAAGCCGCTATATATGTTTTAAACTTTCCTGTGATTCTATAGAATAAAAGCATATGTGCCTCTAAAATAGAAGTATTTTTAAAAAAGTCCCAAACAGTGCTGTCTCAGATTTGAATGGAGTCTGCACTCACCTACATAGGGAAAAGCATCAAGTTCACTTTAACTGAGCCCTCCACTGCAACAAATAGCTTTGTTTCATTACCCTGCCACTTTTATTTTACTAGGGACAAAAGGAATGTCCTATGCAACTCTGGGGGATTTACTAAAACTGGTGCACTCAAAATCTAGTGGAGATGTGCATGGTAGCCAATCTGCTTCTAACTTCAGCTTGTTCTATTGAGCTTTGGCAACAAAACCTGGAAGCTGATTGGTTGCTGTGCAGAGCTGCACCAGATTTTGCACTCTCCAGTTTGAGTAAATAAACCCCTTTTGAGTCACCAAAATTGTACCTTACACTGAGATATTGAGTCCCCATGTGACAACACTGATTGGCTCAGCACTGTCACATGTTTCCTTATACCCAGGCATACTGGGTAATTTATTTTATTTTTTTGTGCTGAACAGAACAGTGGAGAGTGAAAGGGAGGGAAGTATATGCTGGATAAAAAAAGCATCGGTTTTCCTAAAATTACATTTTGATTTAGTAAATTTGGCATAAAGTTGCAAACTGGTTGTTTCGCCTTTGTTTCATTCACTGCATGACTTTAAAATGGCAGCTTACTGACTCTGGGCAGATTCCTTTAGTCCTTATGCATGTTCACAGAACAAATACTGCAGTTATTTTTAGACTGCGTTATGTAATTACCTGGAACTGCTTTGACGGTTTATTTGTTAAAGACGCATTTGTTGGCCCTAATGCTAGAGCCCTGAAGGGATTCTACTGAAGCTGTCAGGTCTAAGGCTGGTCATAGATGGTTCTTTTTTTTTTTTTTTTTTTTTTTTTTTGATCAGCCAGATCAAAAACAGGAGAATGGGTTCTTCCATCCACAATGCAAAGTGAATGAAGGAATTCTCCCTGCTGTACTGTTGTATTCTGACAGTGGGACTCCTCCGCTGTCAGAATACACTGATGAGCAGCTGCCACCAGCTGATCAAGAAATTGGTTATTAGATCAACCTCTGACAAGTTGGAACAGCCATAGATGGAGAAAAATTTGGCCGGTCCCTGCTGAATTGGCTGAATTTCTGTCTATCTATGGACAGCTGAACTTTGCTCAAATTTTAATAGTTGGTGACTGCCCCAAAATGTAGAAAGGTGTTGTGTAAATGTGACAATTCATGTACACTCCTGTTAAAAATTAAAATGACATTTTTAGATGTGTAAGGGGGCACAGCTTTGCTAGCTCAATATTTTTGGTTTTTCATATAGATGTAGTTGTAGTACACCAGTCTGTCCTAGTTAAATTTTGTTAATAATCTGTTCATTTGAGAACCCATGTTTATGATGCAGGAAACTGTTCCTAAATATGCCTTCTTCTGATTTCCTGCAGTCTATAATGTTTGTGAAAGAAAAATGGCAAACAGCACAAGCTTTTGTTGCAAGTGCACCCCCCCTCCCCAGTTGCCATGTGAGGAGTTGTCTGAATTGGGCTGCCACAGATTCTTTAAAACTCTGTACTTAATGTATGAACTTTCTAATGTTAACATAGTGGCAAAGTGTGTTAGAATACGTTTGTATTTCACTTGCTTCCAGAGATGGCTTTTTAACATTAAGGCCACAGAGACAGTAAAATCGAGCTGTTCAGCTGCATTTTTGCTGTCCTCCTCCTGCCCACTGAGAGCCTTACCAGGCAGCTGGAGGGGATTGTATGCAAGCTGTGGCTTAAAGTAAAGGCAAATTTAAAGGAGTTTGCTGGTCCCTTCATGAAGCGGAGCCCTTGAAACACCGCCCGCTCCTCACATTCTCTGTCAAGTCTCCACCAATGCCAAGTACGGTTGTAGCGCCATCTGGGCCAGGGCTTACCATCCACCTCTGAGCTCTGCTTTGTGCTGCAGGTCCTGATAGGCAAAGCAATTTCTGTGCTCGGGAATGACACAAGCAAATGTGATGTAAGTGATCCTATTCCTTTTGCTGCATAAACCATACATGTTTTAATCTATTCCTGCATCCCTGTCTACCTTGTCTTTTGTACTTCAGCTGAATCAATCCCAAGGTCTCTTTAGAAGGAACTGCGGGATCCCTCTTTTTATCAAAGACTCTTTTCTACCAATGGACGGGACGGTTACTGTTCATATTTATGGTCTATGCAGGTGCTCATGTTCTCGGAGTGTTTGTATGGGTATATATATTTTACGGTGGGGAAAATATATTTGATCCCGTGCAGATTTTGTATGTTTGCCCACTTACAAAGAAATAAAGGGTCTATAATTTTTACCATAGGTGTATTTTAAATGATAGAGACAGAATATCAACCAAACATCCAGAAAAAACATGATAAAAATATTATACATTTAGTTGCAGTAAAATAAGTATTTGATCCCCAAGTAAAACCTGACTTAGTACTTGCTGGAGAAACCCTTGTTGGCAAGCAGAGAAGTTGGTTGGTTACCAGGTTTGCACACATCTCAGTAGAGATTTTGGTCCACTCTTTTTTTACAGATCTTCTCTAAATCCTCAAGATTTCTTGGCTGTCGCTTGGCAACTTGCTTCCTCCATAAAGTTTCGCATTTTTCTTCCTCTCATCTGACCACAGCACTTTCTCCCAATCCCTCTATGAATCATTTTAGATGTTCATGGGCGAATGGCAAACATCAGATTGGCTATTACGTGAGCCTTGCAGGCGCTGCAGGATTTCAGTCCATGGCGGTTTATTGTGTTAACAATGGTTTGCTTGGTGACTGTGGTCCCAACTGTCTTGAGATCATTCACAAGCTCTTCCCGTGTAGTTCTGGGTTGATCCCTCATTTTTCTCATGATCATCCTTACCCCATGAGGCAAAATCTTGCATGGAGCTTCAGACCGAGGGCGATTGATGGTTATTTTGTAATTCTTCCACTTGCGAATTATCACGCCAATAGTTGTCTCCTTCTCACCAAGCTTCTTGCTTATTGTCTTGTAGCCCATTCCAGCCTTGTGCAGGTCTACAATCATGTCCCTGATGTCCTTTTGACAGCTCTTTGGCCCATGATAGTGAGGTTGGAATGGAAGACAGAGATTATGTGGACATGTGTCTTTTATACACATAATGAGTTGTCGTTAGGAGCACCTTCTTAAATTGACAGGACTGATATGTGTGCACATGAGCACATAGCCAGTCTGTAGGAGCCAGAATTATTGTTGGTTGGTAGGGGATCAAATATTTATTTTACTCACTGAACTGCAACTCAATTTATAACATTTGTAGCCTGTATTTTTTTCTGGATTTTTGGTTGATATTCTGTCTCTATCATTTAAAATACACCTATGATAAAAAATTAGAGGCCCTTCATTTCTTTGTAAGTGGGCAAACTTACAAAATCTGTAGAAGATCAAATAATTATTTTCCCCACTGTATACACATCCACTTGTGTGTTCCTTTCTATTGGGGAATAGGAGGCTTTGGAAGCAAATTACCTGAGCCCTGGTCTCACTAAGGTTGAAACCACTTAGAATCCCTTGGTTACCTAACCTCATCTTTTTTAGAGAACTCACTTTTTTCTTCGCATTCAAGTAGAATAAATGCCCCTTCCTCAGCTCATCAGTTCCCTGTGGAAAAAAATTCTCTCCATTCTTTCAGGCAGTAAGAAGACACATATTTAGGCTGCATTTTGGTTTTGCAACATAAATCCAGTACAAAATAAAATCAGACTGGTCTACTGGTTTTTATTTAGTTTTTAAGTTTTGAGGACAAATAGAGTATATATGTCATGAAATGGAAAGTGAGGCAGCTGGAATCGGCTGGATTATGTAATGCCACCATCTTTTTCTTTTTTTTGTTTAAAGTGTTTTTCTGATTCAGCTCCTGTCTTTTTGTTTGTATGCTGTTTCTTTGTGTTCTTCCAACTGTCTATTGAAATTAAAGAACATTCAAATATAAAGGAAGGATATTTTCACAAACATGAATATGCAGGTGGCCTAAGCTTGCATGTTGACTATGGAGGAGGGGAGAACAGGAAGACCTGCTTGGTTGGTGCTGGCCATATATGTATCTCTACACAGTAGCAATCCCTCATGGCTGAGGAGTATGTATGGAGTGCAGGAGTCAGGTGTAAGTAACATACAACACAGCATATAAAATGCAGCAGTCAGGATAGGAGGGGGAGAAAAGAGGGATGGAGGGAGAAAAAAAAAGGAAAGAGCAGGTGCCAGACAGGTTGACGGGTGTGAAAGAGGCATAGAGTGGGAGGAAGGGGCAGAGTATGAGCACAGAGGGATGGGATAGAGGTCACCTCCAGTGGTGTCTACTGCAGTGGTTGCTCCTTCCATGGGACTCTGCAGGTTTGCTAAGGTTTCCAGTGGATGCTGAGGTCCGGAGGCTGATTCACCAATATCAGGATGGACTCAGGCCCATCAGTGCTCAAACCTCAGAGGAAGGGACAGAAGTCAAGAGGAGAGCAAAAAGCTGATCTTTAAATGTTACTGGGGGCGACACTGCTCCATGCACAGGACGCTCACTCATCAATTATAGCTGCCAAGGCTTATATCCTTGAGGCTCAGGCAACACTGCAGCAGCCACAAACAGCCAGGATCTAGAGCTGCTGTGTGCGCTCTCTGTTCAGATCTGCAGCTTGCACATGCCCACACAACAACCCCTTTAATAGGCAGTGTTGCCATATATTGCACACATGGGGAGAATGGAGTGTGGGGCTGGGCAGACACAGCAGAGATAGTGCAGGAGGCAGAACAGATCTGGCCTCTGTCCTGTTCATGCAGAAAACTATGCCGGGCAGAAGCACAAACTGACAGCCTAAAGTGACAGCTGCAGACAGGCGCTGCATTTTCACTGTTTTTTTCTCACTCATGAACTTTTACAGTTAGGAGTAATCTTTTTTTTTTTTCATATACAGGTGAAACTCGAAAAATTAGAATATCGTGCAAAAGTTCAATTATTTTAGTAATGCAACTTAAAAGGTGAAACTAATATATGAGATAGACTCATTACATGCAAAGCAAGATAGTTCAAGCTGTGATTTGTCATAATTGTGATGATAGGGCTGGACTGTGGTTAAACTGTGATCAGATTTGAGAGATTCAATCCACTAACGTTTTATTGCCTGGTGCCAATTTAAAATGGATTTGAGAAATAAATCAGTAGATTACGTAAGATAAATAGAAACATAATTTTATATAATTATAAGAGTGACAGTTCAACTGAGAATCTTGCATCTCCAATGGATTTCCCATTTACCTTGGAAGGAAAAACATGAAGGTATCTAGGAATTAACCTAACAACCTACAACTCAGATCTTTATAGACATAACTGTCAAACCCTGTACACTGAGATAATTAATATTTAATTTATTAATTGTTTAACAACCCAACTTGGTGCCTTTATTTTTAGACCTGTTCTTGGGGTTATTTCGGACACAGATTCAGAAAATTGTATTTGCTAAACTGCATCAGCTCTAGGTTTTTTTAGATACAGTCAGATTTTATATACAGGTGAAACCCAAAAAATTAGAATATCGTGCAAAAGTTCATTTATTTCAGTAATGCAACTTAAAAGGTGAAACTAATATATGAAATACTCATTACATGCAAAGCAAGATAGTTCAAGCCGTGATTTGTCATAATTGTGATGATTATGGCTTACAGCTCGTGAAAACCCCAAATCCACAATCTCAGAAAATTAGAATATTGTGAAAAGGTGCAATATTCTAGGCTCAAAGTGTCCCAATCTAATCAGCTAATTAAGCTATAACACCTGCAAAGGGTTCCTGAGCCTTTAAATGGTCTCTCAGTCTGGTTCAGTAGGAATCACAATCATGGGAAAGACTACTGACCTGACAGTTGTGCAGAAAACCATCATTGACACCCTCCATAAGGAGGGAAAGCCTCAAAAGGTAATTGCAAAAGAAGTTGGATGTTCCCAAAGTGCTGTATCAAAGCACATTAATAGAAAGTTATGTGGAAGGGAAAGTGTGGAAGAAAAAGGTGCACAAGCACCAGGGATGACCGCAGCCTGGAGAGGATTGTCAGGAAAATGCCATTCAAAAGGGGTGGGGACTTTCACAAGGAGTGGACTGAGGCTGGAGTCAGTGCATCAAGAGCCACCACACACAGACGGATCCTGGACATGGGCTTCAAATGTCATATTCCTCTAGTCAAGCTGCTCCTGAACAACAAACAACGTCAGAAGCGTCTTACCTGGGCTAAAGAAAAACAAACCTGGTCTGTTGCTCAGTGGTCCAAAGTCCTCTTTTCTGATAAGAGCAACTTTTGCATCTCATTTGGAAACCAAGGACCCAGAGTATGGAGGAAGAATGGATAGGCACACACTGCAAGATGCTTGAAGTCCAGTGTGATGTTTCCACAGTCTGTGTTGATTTGGGGAGCCATGTCATCTGCTGGTGTTGGTCCACTGTGCTTCATTAAGTCCAGGGTCAATGCAGCCGTCTACCAGGAGATTTTGGAGCACTTCATGCTTCCTTCTGCAGACGAGCTTTATGGGGATGCTGACTTCATTTTCCAGCAGGACTTGGCACCTGCCCACACTGCCAAAAGCACCAAAACCTGGTTCAATGACCGTGGGAATACTGTGTTTGATTGGCCAGCAAACTCGCCTGACCTGAACCCAATAGAGAATCTATGGGGCATTGCCAAGAGAAAGATGAGAGACATGAGACTGAACAATGCAGAAGAGCTGAAGGCCGCTATTGAAGCATCCTGGTCTTCCATAACACCTCAGCAGTGCCACAGGCTGATAGCTTCCATGCCACGCCGCATTGAGGCAGTAATTGCTGCAA
>NW_028317943.1:21877500-21897500 GCF_062004578.1 Staurois parvus
TGCTGCTTCTCTTTTCAAAGTCCATTCCCAGGCTAGGGCGAGTCAAGGATGACCTAGGCTTAAAGGAAGTATGCTGCATGATGCTGGCCTTAAGACATCCAGGGACAGAAAAAAGTATGGAAAATCTCTAGTTGAAAGTGAACATAATTGGATTATTTTAGCTTTTAAAGGGCTTTTTATTTTTCTTATTTTTTTCTTTGCTTTAAACCTACACTTAAAAGTATACCAGAAGAGAAGTATGGGGTGCCTTTTCCTGGCCACCTCTTTAACATGCTGGTTGTCTGACTGTGCCTGGGTTTAATATTCAGAGTCATAAACCCAGAACAAATGTGCAGCAAGGGTCCAATTACAGCTCTATATAAGATTGTCTAGTTACTGCTTCATAACTAGAAAAAGAAGGGGAGGAAACCTATGTTGCCATTCATAAGCACTAGGAAGGGAAAATTATGAAAAGGCAAGTATTCAATTTTCAGAGCCAACACTTGAACTTTTAATGTATTCAGGCCTAGGATCATGTCCCTGCTAATGTACAGAAAAAGTATGACTTATGTGTAACGCTGGAAAAAAGTACAGAAATAAGCTTGCTGGTGTTTACTTGTGAAGCAAATAGATCTGTCTGGGGATAACCCCACTTCTGGCAGATGAAGCAAATACCTGTGGATTCAGAGCCCATTCATTGCTGCTGAGAACATTTTTTTGATAGAAAGTAGGTTTGGACACTCTGAAAAGCTGGAATATACACTGCTCTGAGGTAAGGCAGATTTTCTTCTTCCCAATAAAGAATAGGATTCCCCTCACAAGAAAGGGTCTTGCTGGACATAGGATAATTCTGCTCAGTTGACCATTTGCAACTCAACAGCCTTGTGTCTCAGCACTGGCACTAGATCATTCATGGCCATCCATGTTGCAAAAAGTTCCTAAATATTGGGGCTTGAGCCACTTCTAGACCATCACATCCTCACCATGGGTGCCGCAACCTAGATGACTTGCACTGGACGTAAGAAAGGTCCAAGGGTTTTGACCCAGAGTACAACCAAAAAGGTTTTCAGGACTGGTTCACCACATCAGACTGTCGCCCATCTCTGAAGAGATTTAGATATTTTTGAACAGGAATCCCATTTTCCACTGACACAGAAAACTTCACTGGAAGACACAGAGAGATGCCAGTGCCTCCATGAGACCATGGAGATAAATAATGAGAAGATTCCCAGGAGATTTACACACTCAAAGACTCAATTTTCTTCCTTGTGATTGCTAGCTGAACCCAGGAGCTGATGATCAGCAACTGCTCTTGCAGCAGGGACACTGGAGGGTGTTGAACACAGGCACAAAGATATACCATCTTCTGTGTTGGAATCAAGTGGCTCTTGAGAATGATTAACAGCTACCCAAATATTGAAATTTGTCATAACTTGCTGAAAAGGAAGAAACTAACTGGAGGTGCAAGTCTTTGAAACGCAACTGAATCTGAGCCAGAGTTGGAATGTAAAGATAGGCATCTTGAAAGTAAAGTTACGACAATCCAATCAACCGGCTTGAGAGAAAGAATAACTGTATTTAATGACTCCATCTTGAATTTCTCGAAGAGTGAATATGTTCAATCGCTTGAGGTCTAAAGCAGGCTGCCGCCTATTTTTCTGACCATGAAGATGGGGAAGTAAAATGCTGTGAATTTTCTGGAATTGGAATAATAGCTTGCTTCTCCAGAGTTAAAACATATTGGCTCTTTTCTGTGGTGTTCCTGGAATTCTGGATACTATAAAATATAGTTTTAGAGGGTGGTTCTGGGCAGAAGAAATACCCTGGCAATTATGCTCAATGTGCTCAGCCGTCTGTGTGCAAGAGATCTAAACATTGGGAGAAAATGATTTTAAGAAGTAAGCATATATAACTTAAAAGACCTCTGTATTGCTAAAATTACTTTTTATGATGGCTATACGTTAATAAAAACTAGGGAAGAAGTACATTTTCTTCCCTATTCTCTCATGCATCACAGTAAGGAATACATGTTTCTTATAATCAATACTTGGATATGTGAGCAAGCAGAAAGCAGGTTCAATAAATTACTGTAATTCTGTACTGACAAAGAAGAGCTGCAAGATTTCTACTTTCTAGCAAATTTATTTGCCAAATATTCAGCTGTTTGTCTCTAGACAAGATTTTTGTTCTGCTTAGTGCACAACATAATAAATTAAAATGAACTGTAAATTTGAGGCCATAAAATGTAAATCCATTGATGGTGGGGCAGCTACTTCACTGGCAGAACATAAACACTGACTTATGAGAGAAAAACCAGGTCATTCTAATTGCTAGCTTTATATATATGTTTTTTTAATTTTCATTTAAATTACCATTATATTAAATATGCAAGTATAATAAAAGAAATAGACAAATTTATTGGTTTACTAATAAATTATTGCATGCATAGTACTAGTTACGAAGGGAAATAATAGGTCATGTAATATGAAACAAAGACAAAAAGTGTAATTCAATTCAGTTTATGGTTATACATTTACTTAAGTATCAGTGACCTATTGTATTTGAAAAAGATATACGAGTATAAAGCATCCAACAATCAATGTTTGACCGTCATTGATGATCTAAAACTAGGTCAAACATGAGATAAAAATTGACGAAGATGTACAAAAGCAGTAGGTCACAGACCAATTCCAGCCCCAGTATAGGTAATGCAAAAGTAGTCATTTATTTACAATGTATTTGGAGAAGCCACCTGAAGCTGTTCCTGTCACCCAGCTACATCTACTTTAAATTCTATGCATACTGACAGCCATAAGGGCATTTTGGTGCTTATGGTTTCCTTACAGACATATGTCTTAATAAGAAGTAACTTGCCATTATATGCAGAATGATCTGTATAAATATACTTCACATGGAATCACATTCATCTGTTCAGTGGCGCCTGTCCCCTTCATAATTAAATTTAAAAAAAATTTAATTTTTTCCTCCCATTTTCTTCAATATGAAGTTTAGAAAAGAGAAAGCGGAAAGGTCACATCTGTAATCATTCATAGTTTAAATGTTCTGCTGCTGTGAGAACCATCTAAACAGCTTTGTATTTTGTAGCCTCTTCCACTGCAAACATCAGCCCAATGTTGATGTCAAATATTTTACTCATCCCAGTTTAGACCCCATTCTTGTGCAACTTGTCATGATACTTTGGACCTCAAGTTTTTCAATGATAACCATTCATATACAGTATGTGCATCTTAAAATTGCAGCGACTTCAAAGTAGTTCATGCAATGGGGTGCAACAGTTGGCTGTTACTTGTCCCTCTGCAAATTCGGACCAAGTCGCACCAATCCAAAAGGTACAACAAAGTTGCACTCCAAAAGTTGCGTGACTTTTGAGTCCTACAAGTGTGTATGGAGCCTTAGTGTACTGTGTGACACTAGACCTGCAGCAATTTTGTCTTAGGGTATATTTACACTGGGTGCAGTTGAAGTGAACCATCTCCGAGTTTGACTGCCTTTCCCTCCACTCCTCCGCAAGTCTGTACCAATACTGTATGCGTACATCATCACCTCTGCCAGTCAGACAACAGAGATCTCTGTTTACATGTTTAGTGATCTATGTAGATTTCTGTGCCCAGGAAGGGGTTGCTCTCAAGCTGAAGCCGGACCACAAGTGAACCATGCCCCAGATGACCTCCTCCACGAGGTCACAGTGGCCAATACTCTTAACGGTTCCTGGGTACGGTTCAAAGGACTCACATTACACATTGAAACCAAAATGTGTAGAAGTCAATAAGCAGGGTACAGTCAGTAAAACTAGCATTAGCTCTTGGTTGCTCTTCCAGTAAACTGTAAATCCTCTGCAAGAATATAAGGTGTGCTTGTACCAATTGTTCTTGCTGGTTATTGTTTGTAATTATTGAGCAGTGTAGGAATGCCCATACAAAGGTCACGTGGCCTACACATACACTATATATTGTCAAAAGTATTGGGACACCTGCCTTTACACGCACAAGAACTTTAATGGCATTGCAGTCTTAGTCCATAGGGTTCAATATTGAGTTGACCCACCCTTTGCAACTATAACAGTTTCAACTGTTTTGGGAAGGCTGTCCACAAGGTTTTTAGGAGTGTGTCTATGGGAATGTTTGACCATTCTTTCAGAACTGAATTTGTGAGGTCAGGCACTAATGTCGGATGAGAAGGCCTGGCTTGCAGTCTCTGCTATAATTCATCCCAAAGGTGTTCTGTCGGGTCAAGGGCAGGACTCTGTGCAGGCCAGTCAAGTTCCTCCACCCCAAACTCACTCATCCATTTCTTTATGGACTTTGCTTTGTGCATTGGTGCGCAGTCATGTTGGAACAGGAAGGGGCCATCCCCAAACTGTTCCCACAAAGTTGGGAGCATGAAATTGTCCAAAATATCTTGGTATGCTGATGCCTTAAGAGTTCCCTTCACTGGAACTAAGGGGCCAAGCCCAACCCCCAAAAAACAAACTTTACACTTGGCATAATGCAGACAGGCAAGTACCGTTCTCCTGGCAAATGCCAAACCCAGACACGTCCATCAGATTACCAGACAGAGAAACGTAATTCGTCACTCCAGAGAACACGTCTCCACTGCTCTAGAGTCCAGTGGCGGCTTGCTTTACACCTCTGCATCCGACGCTTTGCATTGCACTTGGTGATGTAAGGCTTGGAAGCAGCTGCTCGGCCATGGAAACCCATTCCATGAAGTGCTCTATATGCGGTTGTGCTAATCTGAAGGCCACACGAAGTTTGGATGTTTTCAGCTATTGACTCTGTAGACAGTTGGCGACTGAGAGCGACCCATTCTTTCACAAATGTTTGTAGAAGCAGTCTGCATGCCTAGGTGCTTGATTTTATACACCTGTGGCCATGGAGGTGATTGGAATACCTGAATCCAATGATTTGGAGGGGTGCCCAATACTTTTGGCAATATAGTGTATACGCACATGTAAAAGAACATTGCAAAGTTTTTTTCACCTGAAGATCCTGTCAGTAAGAGCACTTCCTTTTGCAGCTAACACTAAATCACTGCCTGGCTATTAGCTGCAGTGTAGTAAGCCAGCCCCCATAAGCTTCTTCAGTTTCCAATTGAGCTGCTTATCTGACAGACCAAAATTACCAAATGGCCATCTGAAGGAGCATATACCGCAGACTGACAACACTGCTTGTAATTCCAAGGCAGAAGCCTAGCACTGTCTGTTGGTCACAGGAATGGTTACTGGCAATATCTCCAGGAAAAAAGGACTGCAAGAGAGTCACAAAAAATATTTGATTAGAAATACTGTAAACGGGGAGGCCAAGCATCATGAAAAAGATTTTGAGTCATATCCACTTTAAGCTGTACAACCAAAAAGGATGGGAAATGGAAATACTAGATGTGGGCTACTACATTTTCCAGTTGACCATATTTGTTTCTCAAAAAGCAGGCTAAAGCAACAAGTATTGTTGCACTAGAAGAAGAACAAAGATGTATTCTCCACATCAGCATTACAGAGCTTCTGAAAATTTATGGTGCTGCAGTACGGACAGCTAGATGAGTGACTTGATCGTTGCAGTTTTACTTACAATAATCAATCACCTAGGACTGCATGTGGACGCAGTCAATGCCTTTTATCTACTGTGCTTCATTAAACCAACTCCGGTCAAAGAAGTAGAACAGCAACAAAATCACAGTATGTGCTGAACCTGGAAAACTTTACAGCATTCTGCTTCTCTCCTGAGACAAGCAGTCAGAAACGTTCCCTGTACACTTTCATATACTCCAAAGAGTGGGTGGTAACAGCCTTGTAAAAACAGCTTCGGATGTCTGAAGGAGGTTTAGTCCTTACAGAACACGTCATTTTTTTTTCTTGTTATGCTTTAAGATTTTCTGTAACTGTACACAGGTAGTATTTAAGAGACAGATTTAGTAGTATTTTATTTTCATACTCTAGAAAAAAAAAACCACGCCTTTTTTTCATACTCTAGGAAAAAAAAACAAAAAAAAAACAACACGTCTTTAACAGCTAATTAGCCACCGCTATCAAATGTTTTTTTTTTTCATTAATTTTTTTTTTTTAGTATTAAACATATGAACAACTGTACACTTTAAAGTGGCATTCCACCCAAAAGGGGAAGTTCCGCTTTAAAGACTGGTCCTACACTCCCCATTAAGTATTGGCACCTTTGGGGAGCGGGTACCTGAAATTGACAAGTACCCGCTCCCACTTCCGCTGCAATCACCTAGGTGATCGGAAGCAGAAGTTGCCTTCCTACCCTCCCCGTAGTCTTCTGGGACATGTGACAGGTCTCAGAAGACTACGGGGCCATGCAGGAAGCGCAGCGCTACTCGCTCATGTGCAGTGGGCACGCAGCTATGAAGCTGCAAGCTTTCACAGACTGTTGCCCACACTGAAGATGCCGGTGCCCGGAACACAAGACAGCTGGTGAAACGGGCTGCGGGGAGGACACCGTGGGATCGTGGGACAGGTAAGTAGCTGTTTTTTAAAAGTCAGCAGCTATATTTCTAGAAATTCCTGCCTGTTCACCTTTTTTTTCCTTTTGGAACTAAAGTTCCACTTTAAATATATTTTTTAAAGAGATAGTATAAGAACCTCTATCTTCCATAATATTAGCTTATCTGTAATTCCCGGCATAGGAGGAGTCACCAGGACAGGCAGAACCTTGAGCCAACCAGATTATACTGCATTGCACAGTGCTGTCAGTTTACTAGATGTCTGCTAAGAGGATAAGAAGGAAGAGTGAGCACAGAGATGACTTCAATAATGTACTGTTGCCAACTTCATCATCCATTCAGCAAGCTGGTGGGAGCTATTCAGTGACAGTTGTGTGTGTGGATCACAATTTTAAATACACTTCTGGGAGGAAAATTTACTTCTAGCTCATAAACAAGTTTCCTAAAATCTTATTCACAAGGGCATACTTAAAGCGAGTCCAAAGGCTTATATATATCTAAAAAAAATAAATAGCAAAAATGTCTATACTTACCTGCTATGTGCAGTGGTTTTGCACAGAGCAGCCCTGATCCTCCTTTTCTCTGGTCCCCTGCTAACGCTCCTAGTCCCTCCCTCCTGTTTGCTATGGGGGCACCCGAGCATGTGCACTCCCTAGCCGCTGCGCCGTGTGTCCTTTCACACACGGGAGCCACGGCTCGAACCCGATCCCCCTCTTCTCATTGGCTCACTGGCTGTGATTGACAGCAACGGGAGCCAGTGGCTCCCGCTGCCATCTCAGCCAATGAGGAGAGGAAGTCCCAGGATAGCCGAGACTCCAGTGAACATCACTGGATAGAGAGGGGGCTTAGGTAAGTATTAGGGGAGGGCTGCTGCATATTGAAGGTTTTTTTGCATTCATGTATAGAATGGCAAAAAGATAAAAAAAACCTTCACCCTTTACAACCCCTTTAAGTGTACACCTATGCAATGGCAGTGTTTGCATGTAAATACATGGAACACCTGTGCATACCATACAGGCAGGCAGTCTCATTCATGTCAATTGGGATGTAGCGGCTGCACAGACACAGTTGCTGCTCCTAATTTGCAGCAGTCAAAATGACAGAAGAAACTTGCTCTATATTATAGCAGTGGATGTAGGGTTCTCCTGTACAGTCAGTAGATAACTCCGTGTGTGCCTCCTTCAGCAAAAATGAAAAAGCCCAATGCCCTTCTGGACCCTTTGCAGTAGTATAAGTACCACATGCCAATTAAAGGAGAGGCCCCTGTCCTTCCAAAACTGTGTACTGCAATCGAAGATTTATTTATTTTCAGAATCACCTTTCTAGTACATCAAAGCTCACGCATGACTTATGTTTAGATTAACACTCTTCAAAAGATTCTGCAGTTTATAAGAGGCCTAGAGAATGTAGTAACCAGTCTGTCTTATTATATAGAAGGGTCTGACATCTGTGCCATCCCTACATAAATTTTAAACCCCTTTATTTATGACCAACAAATATTACATTTATCATCATTGTAATAAATGTCCCAAACACAAGAATGATAACATAAAACTTGTCACGTAAAATCCATAAACACTGCTTTGATTATACTGCTTTTTCTGAGATGGCATATAAACTATATTGCACAATACAGCAAATTATAAATAGGTGTTCAATAACTGAACGGTCAATCTTCTTTTATACTACGCTTCTTAAATTCTTAACATTATGCCACATACACCTACAAACTGTACCATGTAGTGTTTCTTGATTAATCAGATCCTACAAAGTAAAACAAAATAACATTTTTGGGGTATGTAGTCAAATGGGGTTGACTTAGTAAGGAGTAGAGACACTTTAGGTAGCAAGGTGAATGCTGACCGAGCTTAGGAAATAATGTTCTCTTCAATTATCCAGTCATGTGCCGAAAAAAAGCCAGGAATGCCGCCCAGGGTAGCCATCTTTGGTGCCTCCACCCCTCATGCAGCATGGCCCTGCCTTTAGTAAATCAGCCCTACAAGGTTTGTAATTATTCACAAATTTTGCATTAACTAGCTTCCTTTTAAAAGTCATAGCATCAGTAAAATTCTGATCCAATAAATCTTGAGTAAAAATATGCTGTTTTAAAGTGTGCACTTTTAGTGCTGTCCCACTTATCTTTTTAACTCCCTACCAGCCCGACTTGGCAGTCCTGCACTCACTTGTCCTCATACCAGTGAGTGCGGCCTCTTGGGTGCCACTCACCTCTCACAATCTTCTCTGCTGGGACTGTACATATGCACTGTAATCTCCATTCAAGTCTATGGAGAGTTTGCACTCTAGGCTCGTATATTACTCTATAAAGTATATCCCATGTTCTCACAGGATTAAATAGGAAAATTGTTTGCCTGTATGGTATGCACAGGTGTTCCATGTGGATAAACTTTGATGACAAAGGGAGAATTCAACACACTGAAAACCCCCCCAGCTGGGATTACTTTTTAGATATTGGCCCAGTGATTCTGCTGTTGGAATAGTGTGGTGGGTTTCTTCCGGGCTCTGTCCCCTGATTTTACCTCTCGTTTTGATCCGAGCATTGAACCCTCAACCCTGAGATGCTATTCTTTCTTCAACTGGCCCTGCAAGGCCTCTGTTACTCTATTTTCACTTTTTTTTTTCTTTTCCTTCCTTGTCTTGTATTTCCGTGCTTTTGCCGTCTCGCTTATGAGTGCTGAGTTTTTATGCAAGTGCCCTGCCATACGTGTTATATATTGTCACTTCTATTGCCTTAAGTTTGAAACGTGAAATGATACGTGGGCACGTTTGATCTATTGCCCCGAGACTGGCTAGCCTCGTGCAGAGACATAGCTCCTGTATGGCAGCCAGGACCCTTGGTGATGAGTCTTGTGCTGGTTCTCGCTGCCCTGACAGTGTGCGCGTGGCATGACATTTGTATTGCTCCATATGCTTGATTTATATTTGTATTATATCACTGTGTGCAGAGCCTGTTGTGGGCCCGACTTGCTTAAAGCTGCTATCTCTTGTCTGTGTTCATATGTTTTTTTTGTCTTTGTAACTGCTTTATCTTTTGTTATGAAAATCCTTAATAAAAGACAGATTATACAAAAAAAAAAAAAAAACACTGAAAACATTTTTTTTTTTCTACTGGGATCACTGATTGATTTCTGCATATCCCCCCAGTCAGGTAGATACTTAAAAATCAATGTCAATTTTACCAATATAATGGTTTTCCCTACTTTTGTCCCCTTTCTTCTGGTTTTGTAGACGTTACCACTTTTTTCCCACTTGAATGTAAATGTAAAAGAAGAAAAAAAAAAAAAAAAAAGCCGACGCTTATGTTTTGAACATTCAAAAATGTATACAACTGTGGCAATATATAATTATGATTTGTAAAAATGCTATTACACAAATACACATTTATGACACGGTGCACCTATTAGTCCCTGTTTGGAAAGGACGTCAAGCTTTCTAATAAAACAGCCCAACACTGCCTTTACACTTTTTGGAAGACTGTTAACCACTTGCTGACCAGGCCATTTTTTGCGTTACAGCGCTGCGTTACTCTAGCTGACAAGTGTGTGGCCATGCAACGCTGCACCCAAATGAAATTTACGTCCTTTCCCCCCTGAATTAAGATTTCTTTTGGTGGTATTTGATCGCCTGTGCGTTTATTTCTTGCGCTATAAAAAGAAAAAAAAAAAGACTAATAGCAAAAAGTAAAAAATATTTTTTTTTTTCAAAATTGTCAAACATGTCTAGTAAAAAATTTTTTTAAAAATCAAAATTTACGCCAAAATGTATTCTGCTACATGTCAAAAAAATCCTAATAGGTGTAAATTCATTGGTTTACATGAAGGTTATAGCGTTTACAAATGGCGGTATAGATACTGGAATTTTTATTTTGTTTACTAGTAATGGCAGCGATCAGCGACTTATAGCGGGACTGCGGCGGGCATTCTGTCACTGGGGGAACTGACTTGGTGTCACTGACATCCCCACAGCCATCCAGAGAAGTCTGCCCGAGCCGACAGGGAGGAGGACTGTTCGTAAAGAAAGCAATCCTCCTCCCCGTCGGAGATGCTCGGTAATCACCGGTCGTCGGCAGGTAATCACCAGCCGGGACCTGGTGATTGACAGCCGCGAATGGCGGCGCGGGTAGGTCGCACGTGCCCCCTACCCGGAAATACAAAATCATGTATATATACACATGTGATTTTGCGCACCCCTGCCACCCTGTAACAGTATATCTGCTATAGGGCGGTCGGGATGTGGTCAATCTACTAATATTGCCATATTTGCTAGCAGAGGAAGAAGGGTGCATGTCCTTCTGACACATTCAGGTCTATTGTTAGCATAGCAGCTGCAGGAAGAGACTTCACAGCACATAGAAGTCACATAGCGCTTCATCTAAGGAGTGCAATTAGTCAATATAAAATACTGACAAGAACTATTATATACCAGTGTAGCCACCCAGTCCTAAACAGGGGCTACTAGTCAAAATTACAGTAGTTCTGCTGGGTGGTAGACAACCTAGCTGACTTATACTCTACTTGTTAATTTGGGTTGTCCCCTGAATTCTGTGGTTTCTGCCTTCTGCCAGTTGGTGTCGCTGGTAATTTTGGTATTAGTGTAAGAAACGGATTATTCATACTTCCCACGTCCAACCAGTAGGCGGTTAACCACTTGCCCTCCAGCAGATTTTCCCCCCTTAATGACCAGGCCATTTTCTGCTATTTGGCATTACGCTATTTCAACTGATAATTACACGGTCATGCAACGAGGTACCCAAACAAAATGTTTCTCCTTTTTTCCCCACAAAAATAGAGCTTTCTTTTGGTATACTTGATCACCACTGGGTTTTTTATATTTGTTGTGATATAAATGAAAAAAGATCGAAACTGAAAAAAAAACAAAAAAACAAAAAAAGACAAAACAATATTTTCTACTTTCGGTAATAAAAAATATACAGTAAACTCAAAGTTAGTCATAAATTTAGGCGAACATGTATTCTGCTATATGTCTTCGCTAACAAAACATCACACAAACCAATGAATATACACTAATTGGGAACGTTCTAATATTACAAATATGCAGATTTTACTCTGACTGCCCATCACATTTCTTGAGGTGCCAAAATGCCAGGGAAGAACAAAACCCCCCCCAAATGACCCCTTTTTGGAAAGTAGGCACCCCAAGGAATTTGCTGAGAGGCATGTTGAGTCCAAAAAAGCTTTTATTTTTTGCCACAAAGTTTTGGAAAAGAAAAACTCAAAGTTGCCACTTAAATGGTATCATGCTCACGCATGCCATGTGTATATGTGGAATAACACCCCAAAACACACTCTTCTACTTCTCCCGAGTATGGGGATACCACATGTGAGAGACTGTTTGGTGGACTAGCCAAGTACAGGTCCTGAAGATCCAATGACCACCTCCAGGCTTTTAAAGGGCATATTTTCTCATGCGACTCCCTCACTACCTAACACAGTTTTGGAGGCCCTAAAATGCCAGGATAGTACAAACACCTCTCCTCCCAAAATGATCCCTTTTTGGGAAAGTAGACAAGAAACTTGATAAGAGGCATGGTGAGTATTTTGCAGATATTTTTGCCACAGGGTTTTGAAAAAGAAAAAGAAAAGAAGCAAGTGCACCCGGATAGAAAGCAACTAAGGATATGTCACTTTGCCTAGAGCCACTGCTTACCCACACATTGTGGGAGGGCAACAAGCAGTTAAATAAAAATATTGGGAGAAATCTTTTTTTATTTTTTTTTTTTAAACATTTTTTCTTTTACCATTTAAAAAAAAAATACTTTCATCTCAGTAACATAGTAAATACCTATAGTAACATTGTACTACTTTGGGAAGGGGGGGTGATCAGGGATTTTTTTATTTTTACACTTTGCATTACAGAGCAATAACCTTTATTACTCCTGCAATGCAATGTTTGCTTTGAACTGTCATGAGTAAGTTCATGACAGTTCAACATACAGTGATCTGTGACTAGCCCTCCAGATGGTCACATGGTATGATTGGCCTCATGTACCATGTGAGCTGTGGGCCAATCACAGCTCACCAGGAAGAGAAGCAGAGCGGTTATGAATCAGATTGATTCATAACAGCTTTGTTGTCATTGTGATCACAGCGATCACATGACCACCGGGTCCCATTCGCCAGGATCTTCATTCCGCTGTGGAATGTGTGTGTGTGGGGGACGTTTTGTGCCCTCTTGGGAGTGCAGCACCACCCTGTGTTGCTACAATACCAGCGACGAACAGGTACGTCGCTGGTCCTGCAGCTGCTACCCATTTGCAGTAGATTGCGGCGGGTGGATAGAAAATGCTAAATGGCCAGTGGTGCATGCTGGAGGTAAGAGTATAAATATTTGGGGAGGGCCAAGTGATCTCTCTCTACCACCCAGGCTCTGGCTCTGGCCTGGGTGGGGGTGTGAGAAGCAGCTGAGTGATTGGTCCTGAAGCCAGTACATGTGCTTGGAGCAGAGGAGGTCTGCCTGTGAGTCCTGGTGCTTGAGGCTCTGATCTGGGAGCATGGCTGAGTAAAGGAGAGGAACATATGATGTCTGAGATTAAGTACCAGAGGTCACTCTGCCACATGGGGTCCTGGGTGAGGAAGTTGAGCAGAGCCTGGGAAAACGATGGAGACTACTGCTAATGCAAATATTTGGCTGTTAATGGAGACAGCTAAAATTAGGAACGTAGAAATTGCTGGAATCAGCTTCAAGGCTCTTTTTTTGTGCTGGTGTCTTATTTTTGTGCTATTTAGTCTGCAGGCCAGTAATGGGTGTTCTGAACGTTCATCCCTCCTCTCCCTGGAGTTTTGGGTAAGAGTCAATAAACCCCTTTTTGCTTGCACCTTAAAATGACTGGCACCCATCTGTTAAAATACCACTATTGCCTAACTGATCTACACCCTGAGGTGAAATGTCAGCCTAGCCTACCCTGTCTTTGTGGAAACTTTACATTATTATACACGATTTATATAGTGCCAACAGTTGTCTCATTACAATGGGAGGGCAAACAGTAAGGTTACAATACAATTAAATACAGGGGGAATCAGAGGGCCCTGCTCCTTAGAGTTTACAATCTAAAAGGGGAGGGTCAAGTGACACCAAAAAGCTAATAACTGTGGGGGATGAGCTGATGGAGAAAATAAATGTACAGCTGTAGGTCTAGGCAGGTTAGGATTTTTTGAAGAGAAATGTTTTCAGGGATTGACTAAAAAGTGGACAGAGTAGGAGAGCTGATGAAGAAAATAAAAAGCATTTTACTAGTTAGAAGCAGGATAGGCTTCTTTAACCTCTTGCCTACAGGGCACTTATATCCCCTTCCTGCCCAGGCCAATTTTCAGCTTTCAAACGCTGTCACAATTTGAATGACAACTGCTTTCTTTTGGTGGTATTTAATCACCACTGGATTTTTTTATTTTTTTGCACTAGAAACAAAAAAAAAGAGCAAAAAATTTAAAAAGGTTTTCTGTGTTTCTATTATAAATTTTTGCAAACAGGTAATTTTTCTCCTTCAGTGACGTGCGTTGATGAGGCTGCACTGATAGGAAGCACTTATGGGCACTAATAGGCTGCACTGGTGAGGTGGCACTGACATGCAGCAATGATGGTCACCGATGGGTGATACTGACTGGTGGCACTGATCATCAGTGCCGATCTGCTATGTGACAGTTGCTGGTTATTGGCATTACTTTCCTCACACTGTCACAGTGTGAGAAAAGTGCTGCAGATAACCGGCAACTGTATTTACTCCGTGATCTGCTGTGTCATTGGACACAGCTGATTACGTGGTAATAGGCTGCTGTGATTGGCCTTTTACCTCATCACGTGATCAGCTGTGTCCATAGGACACAGCAATCACGGAGATCGCCGGGTACACACCACTGGGGGAGTGCGGGAGGGAAAGTTTTGGGAGGACGTCATATGACACCCTCCCAAAACTGGATAACCACACCGTAGCCATCATTTGGCTATAGCACGGTTACCAAGTGGTTAAAGAGAAAGGTTTTCAGGGATCATCTAACGTTGGATAGATTACAAGATAGTCTGACCGATTGCGGTGGGGAATTCCATAGGATGGGAGAGGCTCGGAAGAAGTCCTGCAGGGAAGCATGGGAGGTGGTGACAAGGGAACGGAGAACAGGAGATCTTGGGAAGAACGAAGAGTGCGATTTGGTTTACATATTGATGAAGCTGAACTCTTTTCACACAATGAATTGTTGCATCTGGAAACATATGGATCTGTATATATTACGGACTCCCCAATGGAAACAACATTCCAAGGTTAATAAATCTGACAACCACAGAGATTGCAGTGATACAACAACACTGTAGCAACCTCTTGTGCACCTAATGTAGTGTAGTTGAAGGTAATGTCTATAGAGATGTACATAAAGCCATACTGTACCTTCTATGCTGGTTAAAGTAGCAGGTAAATGGCTGGAAGCCAACCTCCTTATTCCAATATTGCTCAAAGCGCAGGACACTCTCTGAATTCTTCTGGTTTTCTCTCTCACATGGAGGGATATATGAGCACTGTTAAAATAGATTTCAAAACAATTACTTTTCTTCCTACTTCAGTGAATGTGTTATGTATCTGACTTTTTTTTTTGCAAAGACAAATGAAGTATAAAGTGGACAGCAGAAAAAAAATGAAGAAAGGCAATTTTCCCTTAATACTGCAGCAAAGTCTTTTAAAGTTTTAGAGTGGCGAACTTTTGTCATTTTTTTATGTGTGGGTCTGTGCTGCATACTTACTAGCTGCCTTGGATTTTTGCTTGAGTGTGGGGGGGGGGGGGGAGACAAGGGGTACAGTACCTCCTTTGGGGCAATGTTGAGACTTGGGGCAGCACAGGGAAGAGCAATGAAAGAGCAGCTGAGAGGTGGAAACCAGCCGTTATTGGCACAAAATGAATGGCAACCGCATAGTAGACAGTGAAGTGTCTTATACAGTCCTGACCCCTGCACAACATTCACTATATTGTACAACATACTCCTGACCCGTGCACTGTATACCATGTTGTACATTATTATACTCCTGCACTGCATGCATTATGTTGTACATTATAACTTTTGAACCCTGCACTTTATATGCTATTTTTATACTCCTGACCCATGCACTACAGGTGAAGCTCGAAAAATTGGAATATCATGCAAAAGTTCATTTATTTCAGTAACACAACTTAAAAGGTGAAACTAATGTATGAGATAGACTCATTACATGCAAAGCAAGATAGTTCAAGCCGTGATTTTTCATAATTGTGATGATTATGGCTTACAGCTCATGAAAACCCCAAATCCACAATCTCAGAAAATTAGAATATTACATGCAATCAATAAAACAAGGATTGTACATAGAACAATATCAGACCTCTGAAAAGTATAAGCATGCATATATACTCAGTACTTGGTTTTGGCCCCTTTTGCAGAAATTACTGCCTCAATGCGGTCTGGCATGGAAGCTATCAGCCTGTGGCACTGCTGAGGTGTTATGGAAGACCAGGATGCTTCAATAGCGGCCTTCAGCTCTTCTGCATTGTTCGGTCTCATGTCTCATCCTTCTCTTGGCAATGCCCCATAGATTCTCTGTGGGGTTCAGGTCAGGCGAGTTTGCTGGCCAATCAAGCACAGTAATCCCACGGTCATTGAACCAGGTTTTGGTGCTTTTGGCAGTGTGGGCAGGTGCCAAGTCCTGCTGGAAAATGAAGTCAGCATCCCCATAAAGCTAGTCTGCAGAAGGAAGCATGAAGTGCTCCAAAATCTCCTGGTAGACGGCTGCATTGACCCTGGACTTAATGAAGCACAGTTAACCAACACCAGCAGATGACATGGCTCCCCAAGTCAAAGACTGTGGAAACTTCACACTGGACATCAAGCATCTTGCAGTGTGTGCCTCTCCATTCTTCCTCCATACTCTGGGTCCTTGGTTTCCAAATAAGATGCAAAAGTTGCTCTCATCCGTAAAGAGGTCTTTGGAGCACTGAGCAACAGACCAGGTCTGTTTTTCTTTAGCCCAGGTAAGACGCTTCTGACGTTGTTTGTTGTTCAGGAGTGGCTTGACAAGAGGAATACGACATTTGAAGCCCATGTCCAGGATCTGTCTGTGTGTGGTGGCTCTTGATGCACTGACTCCAGCCTCAGTCCACTCCTTGTAAAAGTCCCCAACACTTTTGAATGGCCTTTTCCTGACAAGCCTCTCCAGGCTGCGGTCATCCCTGCTGCTTGTGCACCTTTTTCTTCCACACTTTTCCCTTCCACATAACTTTCTATTAATGTGCTTTGATACAGCACTTTGGGAACATCCATCTTCTTTTGCATTTACCTTTTAAAGCTTTCCCTCCTTATGGAGGGTGTCAATGATGGTTTTCTGCACAACTGTCAGGTCAGCAGTCTTTCCCATGATTGTGATTCCTACTGAACCAGACTGAGAGACCATTTAAAGGCTCAGGAACCCTTTGCAGGTGTTATAGCTTAATTAGCGGATTAGAGTGGGACACTTTGAGCCTAGAATATTGCACCGTTTAACAATATTCAAATTTTCTGCGATTGTGGATTTGGGGTTTTCATGAGCTGTAAGCCATAATCACAATTATGACAAATCACGGCTTGAACTATCTTGCTTTGCATGTAATGAGTCTCTCATATATTAGTTTCACCTTTTAAGTTGCATTACTGAAATAAATGAACTTTTGCACGATATTCTAATTTTTCGAGTTTCACCTGTATATGTAATATGTTGTATGTTCTACAACTGATCCCTGAACTGCATTCCCTATGTTGCACATTATAGTCCTGCCTCCTGCACTGTATGTTATGTTGCACATTATACTCCTGAGCCATGCACTGTACACGTGCTATGTTGGCATTATACTTATGCCCCCCTGCTCTGTATATGCTGTGCTGTACAATATACTCTAGACCCCCTGCTCTGCATTTTTATTTGAAGTGGTTTTGATGAGTTTCAAATCCGCAAAATGCATAAAAACCGTGTAAAAAAAAAATGCAGATGCAAAAAACGCAATGCAGAAATGGGTCAAACGCAAACTGCATAGGTGTGAACCTAGCCTAGGAGGGGATTTCAGCTCCCTTTGCTCACTTCTTATGTTTAGACACAAGATGTGTGGAACACTCTTCCTGTGGCTCTCCAGTTGTTGCAGAACTACAAGTTACCAACATGACCCCCAACTCCCAATTACACAGCTGAGCCATACAAAGCAGTATACTTACAGTGAAACACACACACCGCACATAATGTGAAACAGCACACATCGCCCAGTTAAGCCTTTGATCGCCCCAGATGTTAATCCCTTCCTGCCCAGTGCCATTAGTACAGTGTCAATGCTTTTAATTAGCACTGATCCCTGTATTGGTGTCACTGGGAATGTTAGTGACACCAAGTCAGTTCCCCCCCCCAGTGTAAGAATGCCCGCCGCAGTCGCACTACAAGTTGCTGATCGCCGCCATTACTAGTAAAAGAAAAAGCCAGTATATACGCACCGCCATTTGTAAACGCTATAACTTTCACATAAACCAATTTACATGTATTGGGATTTTTTTTTTTTTTTCTTACATGTAGCAGAACACATTTTGGCCTAAATTTATGACTAAATTTGATTTTTAAAATTCTTTTACAGGCATGTTTAATAGCAAAAAGTCAAAAATATTGTTTTTTTCTCAAAATTGTTTTTTTTTTTATAGCGCAAGAAATAACAAACAAACACCGAAAGAATGCTCTATTCATGGGGGAAAAAAAAAAGGGTGTAAATTTAATTTGGGTACAGCATTGCATGACCACGCCATTGTTAGTTAAAGTAATGCAAAAAACGGGCTGGTCAGGAAGGGGGGTAAATCTTCTGGAGGGCAAGTGGTTAATTAAGTTTAGCAAAAAAACGCTAAAAAGCACCTAAACTCACATTTACAAACAGCAGAGTACATGGGGCCTTAGAGCCTCTGGATGAGTGTTTTCCCAGGAGCTAAAAGCACCAATGTGGCCTCAGCTGTTCTGTTTTTTTTCACTCTGTAATAATATACACTGTTATCTGCAACACAATCAGTAGTATTCTTCAAGATAATCTTAATAGCATCCAGAGACCTGCAACATTTAATACTGATCCCTCACAGCACAGAAAGGCTCTCTCTATGTTATCTCGAAGTAACAAGAGGATCTACAGTAACACCCTACCAAAGAAGCCCTCATTTTAAATCACCTGTTTGAATCATAAATGTATATTAACGGTTTACAAATTATAAAAAACAAACAAAAAAAAAAAAAAAGTATTTTACATGAAAACATAACAAATATCTTCAAAAAAATGATTTATAATTTTCTGAAAAACAATGATTTTTTTAAAAAAAATAAAAAATTTTAAAGGAAGACAAAAAGCAACAGAAAAAAGTCTATATATTATTATTATACAGTATTTATAAAGTGCCAATAGTTCGCTCAGCGCTGTACATTACAAGTTGTAGAATATAACAGCAAGATTCAGCGTGGTGGCCTGTGTCATTTGGAAAATGGTTACAAAAAGTATTGTTTATTTCTTTTTGTATATTTATTAAAATGTTGAACGTTTCTGACTTTAAGGAACTTTGCTAGTGTTGTGAAAATGTGTGTTATCACAACACATCGCAATGCATGTTATGCATGTTGGTAAGTGGCATTACCTGTCATTTTGAATGACATCTCAATGCATCTGCGTTGCAGCACACCCCAACGCATGAGTAATGTGTAGAGCTGCGCTATGCTGCCAAGAAAGGTGCATTTTGGTGCTCCAAGCAGATATGTGTGTTGACATGTTTCAAGTTTACTTTATAGTTCTGCTTTGAATTCTCCCTTACTTTTTGTCCTGTCCGACTTCCAAATTGGTCATTGAGGTCTATAGTAGTTTACAAAAAAAAGAGGGTGTGTGTTGTTTGTCAATGTAAAATCTGAGAATGATTTGTTGTGTGATCAATCTGAGCATATAATAAAAACATGGGTAATATCTGGGATACCAATGGACCTGTATGGACATGCACAGAGGAACCCCAAAGTCCCAGAAAAGGAAGATAACCAATACAGGCATTTTTTTCCCCCAATAAAATATATGTAAGTGAAATTAGCTTTAGCCTAAAATTTCTTCTTGACTTCATATAGGATAAATAGAACAGCATTTAAAATATGTATCTGATGTGGACGGAGCAAACCAGTTTTCTTCCTTTGTCTTCGTACACAAATTATTTGTAAAATCTGCCCATCTGTCATAATGTGGCCTTGGAGCCATGCATATGTAAGGTTAATCAAAGCTGTTAAGATTACAATGAATATTCATTAGGATGAGAAGAGCCAATGTTCTGTCTCTGAAAGGATAAAAGGAATATCTTCTTGGAAGAACACAGCCTTGGTGACTCAGAACTACATAAACGCTTTCCCAACTATTAAGTAAACATGGATACACATGTGTATTATTAAGCTTATTCACACACACATTTTCAAATATTTACTCTGCAAAAGAATTATCATTAAGAAGATTTTGAATTATCACCCTCCACCTTCACGG